>NC_072734.1:18109418-18409418 GCF_026930045.1 Uloborus diversus | reverse complement strand
CTGGGTCCTCTACCAAGAACTGCTGATGGGAACAAATACATTCTTGTTTCCATCGACTACTTCACCAAATGGCCGGAAGCATATTCCATTCCAGATCAAGAGGCTACCACCGTAGCAGAGACTCTGGTCCAACACTGGATCTCGAGATATGGAACACCTTTGCAGATTCATTCCGATCAAGGGAGGAATTTCATCTCTGCTGTGTTTAAGGGCCTATGTCAAATTTTCGGAATTGAGAAAACTAGGACAACACCACTACACCCACAATCGGACGGCATGGTGGAGAGATTTAACCGCACGATCCTAAATAATCTCTCGCTTATGGTATCCAGAAATCAACAGGATTGGGACAAGAAGCTACCTTTGTTCCTGCTGGCCTACCGCAGTGCTGTCCACGAGACTATCGGATATGCCCCATCTCAGATGCTCTTCGGACGAGAGCTTCGGCTACCTTGTGATTTCGTCTTCGGTCGTCCTCCGGATGCGCCTTCATCGCCTGAGGAGTACATCCAGGATCTCCAGGCCCGGTTGGAAGACGTTCATAACTTCGCACGAGAGCGAATCAACATCGCGGCGGAGAAGATGAAGACCCGATACGACACAAGGTCTACTGGACATGAATTCAACGAAAGCGACAAGGTTTGGTTATGGAATCCCATCCGACGGAAAGGTCTGTCACCCAAATTGCAGTCGCATTGGGATGGACCCTACAAAGTCCTTAACCGACTAAATGACGTCGTTGTGAGGATCCAAAAATCACCTAATGCAAAACCTAGGGTTGTACATTATGATCGGTTAGCCCCATACTATGGTCATAGTTCATGAGTATTACGTAAACAACCATGGTTGATAACATAAAAGTTGTAGATAATTTTTTTTTGCTTTTAATGTTTAGTAATATTTCTTGTTATTATTGTGTTTCCTATGTATCTGTTAGTTATTAATTAATGTGAATATTTGTAAACTTTTGATAGAAGTTCGACACCCTTTCTGGGGATTGTACTGCCCGGGACGTGCAGTCCTTAGGAAGGGGGCAATGTTACAAATTCTGTAAATAGTAATTATTGTAGGAACGTAACCTGTAAATAGTTTCCCGTAATAAATATACAACCCCTTTTTCATATGGCTAAAGTATACGATCCCTATTTCCTTTTTGTTCATTGATAAAATTTGATAACTGTCTACTACTTTACAGAAGCGTGTGGAATATTTGAGAAATTTCTTTTCGGTGTATTTAAGCCGTTAGCGATGGATAAACAGTTAGTTTCGATTGATATTTCGAACTGAGAGCATTTTGCTCTGTTTATTGCGAGGCATTTCGCTGTGTTGTTTTCGTATTTGGAAGTAAATACGTGTGTAAACGTTGAGTTTACGGTGTTGTGTGATAATTGCTTAATTGCTGATGAATAATTTAGCAGTTGTTGATGATCTTTCCAGTACATAGTGTAAATAAATTTCCTGTGTTTTTATCAAGAACTGTGTCTTCATTTCAAGAAAGTGGAAGTCGCACCGAATCCGTTACAATATGCATAAAATCCAATGTTTTGATACCAAAGTCATTTACTAAATTTCCTGCGAAAGATAAAAATAAAGAGGAGCTTTTCGAATTTTTGGCAGAAAATCTCGTGAAAATGGATCTACCAGATGGGAAGCAGGTTGTATGCACCTACAAAGACAGAAATTGCTTCAGTCAAGAACAATTTTGAAACCATGTCTCCTGTGTCCCACGAAGAAGCCGATGCGATGCTATTGCTTTATATGCAGCATGCAATAGAATACTCGGGTCATGCTAAGATCACCGTGAAAACAGTTGACAGTGACGATGTAGTGATTGCTATATTCCGAGTTCCAAAACTGCAAGAGCTATGGGTGGAGTATGGAAGTGGAGAATACCTGCGGTATCTTTCCATCCACGTTTTGCACCGTAAATTTCCACAAGGTTTACCAGATCTTCTGCCTTTTTTCCATGCCTTTATATGAGTTGATCCGGTGTATAGTTTTGCCAGCATTGGTAAAACTAAGAACTGCATGGAAAATGTGGATGGCGTTTAGATATGTTTAAGTTAGAATGTTATGTTAGAAAGTTTTTTTTACTATAGTAAAGTACCCGAAAGCATCAATGAAGACAATAAGCATTTCCTACTTATTCAACGCTTCCTCGACCTGACGTATCATTCATCAAGCTCAGTGGAAACCGTAAATGCGGCTAGGAAAATTTTCTTCACCCAGCAAAACAGACCATTTGAATGTATTCCACCATCTAGCAACGTTCTTCTGCATCACCTAAAGAGAGCAATGTTGCAGTGTTCACTATGGACAAAATGTCTTCAGCAAAATTTTCAGCTCTTGGATCCATGTCAGTGGGGATGGAAAAAAATTGGTGAAGAGTTTGAATCTCTTTGGTATGCACACCCCGAAATAACAATTGAGAAATTACAGGAACTTATATCATGCAAGTACAAAAAGATGTCTACACGCTGTCCATGCGTCTGATCAGGTCTGAATTGTACCCTTCTTCGTAGTTGTGAGGGTCAGTGTAATACGTAAAACGTTCCTTAAAAAAACTTATTACAGTTTTCGTTATAACAGGTACTTTTTCTTTGTATTAAAACGTGTAATTTTCATCTATTTCTCTTAAATGTTTAAAATGTAAGCATGTTTAACAAAATTGTTTTATTATACGCTAGCATTAATAGTTAAGTCCTCGATCCATTTGGGGCGGTGACTTTGATTATTTCTGCATTTTAACCTCCCTTTCATTCAGTATACAGGTAAAATACTGACAAAAGGTGTTAACACATGAAGTACAAATTTAAATTTAATGATACTGGAAAGGTTCTTTTATAATAAAGGTATAACAGAAAAAATTTTACTCCAATATCGGCGAATACAAGAAAGGCATTGTTTTCCTATCAGTTTTCACGTTGATACTGTAATAATTATTAAACTATTTGTCTTCTTTACTAATAATAAAGCTCAAAGTTTGTCTGGGTATCTGTAAGGATGTCTGTCCGGATGTCTCTCTGTGACGCGCATAGCACCTAAACCATTCGGCCTATTTTCACGAAATTTGGCACAGAATTAGTTTGTAGCATGGGGATGTGCACCTCGAAGCGATTTTTCGAAAATTCGATTTTGTTCTTTTTCTATTTCAATTTTAAGAACATTTTACAGAGCAAATTATCATAACGTGGAGGAGTAAATTACCAAATTATCATAACGTGGAACCGTAACACACACACAAAAAAAAAAATGTTGAGAAGACCAGGGCCCACCCAGGGCTGTCTTGCAACTGAGGAAGGAAGGAAGGAAGGTACCATAAAATGACCGAGCAAATTGGCGAAAAATTCATCATCCATTGTGTGTAAATATACAGGTGAATCAAATGACCTTTTAATTTTTTTACTGCAAGCAAAGCCGTGCGGGTACCACTAATAGAAAATAAAACTAAGCTCTATTAAAGAGCTTTTTTAAATGGCTTTCAGATAATGTATTTGAATTTTACAAAATTATGACCTATTATGTAGTTCTAAGCAGTTAAACCAACGTACTAACCGATACATGGCGGCCATTTTGATGACGTCACCAGAGGGAGTTTTGACCTCCAATCAATTGCCTCCCGGCGTTTTTTTGCTCTCTTATATGAAAATAAGTGCTGTACAAAATTTCATACTGGTATCCGGAAGTGAAATGTTTTTGCACAAACTCCACCGACTATTACTAGTTTTATACAAATAGCACACTGGGCCTAATTAAAGCCAGGTAGGGCCCCGTGGCAAACATGAACTTAAAGGGCCCCTAGGGTTTTCATCTCTCTGAATTTGGCCCGTAAACAAGACCGGATTACCAAATAGGCAATCGTCTATGGGTCCCGAGAGAAATTTTCAGCCTCCCTGCAAAAAATTATCATGGCCTCTACCCGCTCAGTGAATTACACCTTTTCTAGCGGCGTAACTACGTACCACACAACTCAGCAACGCGGGAGGGGCCCGAAAAATTTTGTGTGAGCTCTATTTTTATTTAATTTTTCAGTCAATCAAACTTAGTTTGAAAAGCTTATATTGGTTCTGGTGTACCAAAACTTTGCACTTCTTTCCAATGTAAGTAGAGATAGAACCCAATTAAGATATCGAAGGCCCTAGGCCGAACATTTTTTCTGAGCATCCTTGTAGTTAAACAGCACAATTTTTGCCATTTGCTATTGCAGTTTTAGCCGTTTGGGGGCCCCCAAATAGCAGGGGCCCTAAGCCATGACCTAGTTGGTTTATTCGGTAATAAGGCTCCAACCTCCATGCGAGAAAACTAAACCTTAATTCGGGGAAAAAAGGCATCATAATGAGGATTGGGGGACTCAATGTCAGCATTATGCCCTAACTTCCTGCTCGTCACATTTTAAGAAAATTCTCACTACTAGCAGAAAGGTTTTTTATGCTCGCGGAAGTTTGTTAAGATTTATGTAGGACCAGATTAACGAGTGAAAGGGACCCAAACCAGACTCGTCTTCTGGGCAGTCAGGGAATTTAGAAACATAATGTAATTATGCATTTTCGCTTGTATTTTGACGTTTTTTTTTCACTATAAAATGTATTATATTCATATCCTTGCCCCATACAAAACTTTGAAATGACGAACCCGTCCCAACTTAGTAAAAATTTGAACAATTTATAGCTATCGCTAAAATTTTATTTAAAAATGAACACAACTATAATTTGGATTAATGCCAGTTAACAAATTATTTAGCTACAGTGTGGAGCCGATAAGGAGAACAAGGCAAGGCTATCCAAAGTTTTTGAGCAAGGAGCAGAAATTAGGTTTTGATGCAAAAAAGGGTGTGGGGACCTTCGGAGTGATAAAAGTTTATGAAAAAAGAGAAAGGGGATAGAAAAAATGAACCATAAACAAAAGTTTTTTTCCTGTAAATTTTAAATAGAAATGGAATCTTAACATATTATTTAGAAACGTCGAAGAATTTGAATTATTAAGATAATTTAAATGAAGGCCCCCGCCCAAATGTATGCTGCAATCAAAAACATTCAATGCATTATCGAAACCTATGGCAAGCCAAATATGGTAGCTTCATAGCGGTCGATGACATTTCTAATTTTTTTTAACTCATATCTTAACGAAAAACACAGCAAAGTGGAATAAAATAAATGGGCGGCCGAAATATGTTCAAAATAGAAGCCAGGGCTGACGAAAAGCAATGTCAGCCTAGTCGGAAACCAGTGGGCCCTTAGAGGGTCCCCAGAATCAGAGCAGTAAAAGTTTTATGGTAGAAGTGGAGCTAGGCGACCAAGCTAACACTCGGGGGCACTGATAGAAGAGTTGATCGTGAAAAACAGAAGTAGTGGCCAGTGCTTAATAGTGCTTCAGTAGTTGCTACTTCAAGGTTTATGTTTGAAAAAATAGGATTCCAGGTTTCCCAATGGATTCAAACGTGCAGGAGGTAATACCTGAAATCCTATTTTTTTTAAATATAAACCTTGAAGTGGTCACTGAAGCATTGGCCACAACTGGTGTGTTTACCTTACTTGAAAAAAAAAAATGAAATGATAATACCTTCAGTTCTTTTCTTTTAATGTGGGCTTTAACCATTGCGAAATGAAATGTTCTTTTTCTCCCTGTTGTTTTTATACTATATTTACTGTTGAAAAGCTACTCCAATGCATTAATTGTACCTTTTTTAGAATTTAAAAATAGTAATAAAATATATGGTTTCTTATCGATTTCAATTAGCAATTAATCCTATAAAAGTATCTAAAATTTATCGAAGATTTTTTTTAGGAAAAAATCAGACTCTATTTTACAAGTTTTCATTCCTCCTTTTTTTTTGTTGAAGTAATTAAATGCGCAGAAACATAAACTTGCTTTTAAATTCCTTTCTTATTTCAAATATTTTGTGGTACAAAAATCAAGAGGAAGGGATGGTTGCGAAAGGCGCTCCGAAGATGGTAGTTGAATGGGACCTTCCAGAGCGCTTTTAGTTGTATACATGTAAATGATCTTTAGGGAAATGGGGGTTTAGCCGGAAGTTTAGATCTTTTGTACTCACTTATCTTTGAAATGCTTCACATGCTTGACCAACTTATATCCGTAGACACAGAATGGGAACTAAATTACCAGAAGTTAAGATAAAATTAACCGACGAGAAAAGATATCTTTTTGTGTTATTGGTTATTTTGAAGCCTCACAATAAATCTAAAGTCACCGCAGAGTCACTTAGAAAGTAATAATAGGAAGTTTTTTTTTTTTTTTCTTCTTTTCTTGTTCTAAAGTACGTCAGATATGAGGCAGCGAGTTTCTTCCGAAAAGTGTTCCTCTGAGATCAGCACCACCTCTTTCATCTTTCCCCTTTCTTGGTGCTCGTATGGGATGTATCTTAGGGATTATAGAGGTGGAGGGAGGGAATTTCTCAGTTGCTCTAAACCTCGAATGACAAATAATTTATTGACTGCTTTCGGTAAATAGTACTCAGTTTTTATCCTTTGATCCCGTACCTTTTAAAGAATTTCCCATGGTTAAGCAACTGATTTCGGCTCCCTCTCCAAGAGAAATTTATTTACTGCATTTCAGATTAAATGAACAACAACCTTTGTTAGGAACCTTGAATGCATTAAATGTTACCTGTAAGTAATGCCTCTTCTCGTTTAGAATATCATTCAAGCACTTGAACTGTATCGTGTGTGAAAGCAAAAGAACTGATAAGTTTAAGTGTGAAAGGATGTTCGTGTAATGTGCAGTGACTGTGATGTAGGTTTGTAATTTGTGTATATTAAATTTTTGAAAGATACCACAACAACTCTGTTAAATAGTAAGTAGATTTTAAAAATGTATTTTGCTGACCTGTTTGTTGACATGTTTTCTAAACATGAAACGTAATATCAACTGTACCAGTATGCATACAATAACTTATCTATTTTATTTTGTAAAAACTGAAATCTACCAAGTACATTCAAAGAAATAAACGAATTAGTAGAAAAGTAAATTTTAAATTAATAAAAAAAAAACCAACGAATAAATATAAAGTAATTAATGAAATAATATGGAACATAGAATAAATGAAGGCTATGAAAACTGATTGTTTTTGTTTTTCATCTTTTATTACTATTTTCTTACTTTTATAATTTGTAAATTTAATTATTATTAGGTTAACACTAAACGAAGTGGAAAAAATAACCCCAGGTACCAGTTCAGTCTGGAACGTTAAGAGTAATTTTTACAGGAGTCACAGACGCGTGTGTTTCAAATGCGTTTTTAGGACTTTAATTTCGAAAAAATTCTGGGAAGAGTTCCCAAATATTTCTTCATATTATGAAAAATGGAGTAATCAAACTTTATGATTTGTTCAAGACTCAATGGATTCATGTAAATTGCTTTAGTGCCCCATCTCCTTTTGCTTAAACCAGTAAATAAATAGGAAAATGGACTATGGAATGCAAGTGAAAACCCTTCCGATTGGATATGAAACTATATACTACCTATGTGTTTTTATTCTGCAATTTAAACTGCGTTCTAATAAGGTAGTTGAAGTTCTATACTTTACATGCATGCAAGCCAACAATAATTTTTATTATGGCGCTCCAAAAAAAAAAAAAAAAAAAAACATGGGGACCAAAAAAAAAAAAAAAAAAAAAAAAAAAAAACCAAGATGAAGCAAAAAGGTGTGATAATTTTCTAATAGTTAAGGCATTGCTTTAAAATTAAAAGCGTGTGATTAAAAAAAATCTCAGCCCCTTCCACAATGGCTTACCCACGGAGGGAGATAAGGAGCTAAGCTCTCTCACATTTTAAGCTCCTCCCTTTCCCCACGCCACATAAGGCCTAAAAATGCAGAATTTTATGTTTTTCAAAATTTTTATAATATTCTATAGTACATGGGCCCTGTATCACAATCCTCCCCCCTCCCTCTCCACTTACTAGGTAATAAATTTAAAAAAAAAACCTTAATTCACAACAAATGATTTAAAAAAAAAACCGCACCTTTAAAAGATTTTGTAAAAACAGGACGACACTTCGTTCTGATAAAAGGGTAAGTCAAGCAAAACTTGAAACACACTTTCCTATAGATAAATTTAACTTTAGAGTTTTATTGCTTACGTATCCAAAAAGAAAAGCAGTTAGAAACGCTAATTTTCTTACATCTTCGGGGAAAGGGCCCCTTTCCAGTACCTAGCCGACCACCCAGGACGGAGCCAGTCCGGGCCCTCGTAGAATGACCCAATAACCACAACATGCAGTCACTCTTACGTCAGGTTATTATTTTGAAAATTATCAGGGCCGACACGAAAGGTCATGCAAGTTTAATCGAAAGGAAGATCCGATTTGGAGAAGCTCTACTTTTATGGAGGTGGAGAGGTTTGTTCTTGGCTCTCGCCGATCCTGAAGAACTTCTAATCATCGACTAATGATTGTCATTATATTTTGCATTAGAAAATTCTCAATGACTTTAAAATATAATAAATCACATGAAAAAAATGAATTTAACATCAAAATGGTATGTCAATAGCTAAATGTTGAATTCTTTTAAAACCCAGCAATTTCTTCAACACAGAACAATAAGAGAGGCTTTTAAAAACCTCACTTAACACCAAAGAGAACATGTAGGAACGAACCGTGCATAGCTTTACTCTTTAGCACAGTTTCTAAAATTAATACTCTCTTTGAAAATACAGGCGAGACCCGATATAGTTTAAGCATATTTTTTATTCATTAAAATTTTTGTTTCTAAAAAAAAATTCACTGAAATACAAAAATTTCACTTCCTATCGTGTCTTTGCCACCCACCGTTCTTTTTATTTTATTTGTCACATAAAAATATTTATTAAAAGCGTTTGATATAAAATTATCGTCAAGAGAAATTACAAAGATAAAAAAGTAAATGCAATATCTACAGGGATTAAAAAATTCCCTTACATTTCCAAAATATATAGGTGGACTATGTCCAACTTACCATCTTTACTTCAACAAATATACAGTGGCTCCCAAAAGTGTTCGTACACCTTGAAAATTTGTAGTAAAACCAAAATAACGCAAAACTGAATTCGAATATGAAGTCCAATTTTTTTTTCACACCATTCCTATGCCATTGTGAATAAAACCCAGTAGTTTATTTTGGAATATTGCCAGATTTTATTTTTGAAATTTGTCAAAAAACGAAGAGACAGAGAAAAAATACGCCACAAAAGTCATCGTACACTGAAATAGTTTCGAATAAATTCATAATTAAAATTATCATATGTGGTTTTTTCATTATTTTTGCATTGTAATGATACTGTAAATTCATTTGACTTTAATTTTTGGTGTTTAAATTCCCTAATATTCTGCTTATTATTTTAAAATGGCAGGTATGCGTAAAAAACAACAAACACGATTCGAAATTTGTTTTTTTCCCTCACAGTAGCCGTAAATTGATTTGAAATGTCTCTAAATTGGTTAATTTATACCATTCTATAGTGAAGGGCTTGATAAAATGCTTTAAAGACAAGAATCGGATCGAAAACAAGGTAAGAAAATGTCAACTGGCAAAGTTAACAAAGCGTGATCAGAGGTTTACAGTTAAAAAAAAAAAATATGAAAAATACACATTTCAGAACTGAAAAAGTTTCTACAGAATTGAATGAAACATTTTACGTTTAATTTTTACCTAAAATTGTTCGAAAAGTTCTCGGATTAGCTAGATTAAATGGGACCTCTTCCCGCAGAAATTTTCTTGTTCGTGCGAAAAACAGTAAGCTTACACTTTCCGTCGTAAAATCAATGTTAAATAAGCTCAATACGTTTTGGAACAACGTCTTATTCATAGACGAAAATAAATTCAACATTTTGGGTTAAATTGTTGTATAATTGTAAATGAAAGAAAAAAAGAGGAATTTAAACTTAAGAACTTAGTTGGATCGGTTAATCAGAACGGTGAAGATGTTCTTGTGTGAGGGTGCATCTCAGCATCAGGACTTGGAAATTTGGAATTTTTTGATGAAATAATGAATTATGCTGCTCATTTAAATATTTTAAAAAGCAATTTAAAACTATTACCCCAAAATTTGGTAATCGGAAGCAACTTTGTTTTTTATCAAGATAACGATAAGAAGCACACGTTCGCGTTTGGTGCCTCAAAATTTGTCCTTAAGTTTGGAAATATTTCCTCAATCGCTAGATTTAAACTTAATGGAACATATTTGGAGATATCTGGTGGCTAGATTACAAAAATATACCATTGAAACGAAAAGCGAACTAGAAACAGTAAGACTCGTAGTGCGGCTGAACACTTACTCAGAAATTGCACAAAAAAAGAAACAAACAAACAATGAAATCTATTCCCAGACGTTTAAAAGCTGTTGTTGTTACTGCATGATATCCCACTAAATAATAACTTAGTAAAAAGTTAGATTATTTACTAATTTTTGACATTTTTTCAAAGTGTACGAAGACTTTTGTGAGATAAAATTTCCGTAACTTTTTGGTTTTTGATTTTTAAAAAATTAAGTTTTAATGTTTTATTAAAAATTTTTGTGTAGTTTTGTTAAAAATAGATCATAGATCTTATAATAAAATACCTATTCCGAAATATTAATTCTAACCAATGGATAAAGGCCTATTTCATTGAAAGTCGTAGGTGTACGAACTCTTTTGGGAGCCACTGTATCTAATCCATCACTTGGAGTAAAGAACAAAACATTAATCCAATGTTATTTGAGAATCATAAAAATCAAGAATAATGCCACTTTTTAACCAATGAAGAATATTTTATTCATGTTTCTGGAAGTTACAATGAAAAGTGAACCATAAAACGGATATCATAACTCGCCACAGAGCGGCCAGATTATTTTCCCTGGTATTTAGGATTGTTAGGATTCATCTGATTGGAATGGTTGTTCAAATCGGTCTTATCTCCTTTACCGCCATACGCAGCTGCATGACCAGGACCGGTCGGAGTATGGGTAGGATTGCATTGGTTGGTACGATTAGCTTCATTAGCACGATCCATAGCTGCAAGAAAAGTGGTAACAATGATTTGAAACAACATAGAAGTAGCAATCAAACCTGTAAAGTATATGCAACAGGAATATTTTGAGAAGAGTGAAGAAGCGGTTCAAAGACATTTAAGATAACCTGAAAGCTCTTAGTTCTCAATAAACCGGGTATTTTTTTCGCGGGGGGGGGGGGGAGGAAAGTTTAGCAATCTTCGAGAATTTTGAAATAATTTGAGGAAAGTAAAATTTTACTTATTTTTTAACTTTTTTCCAACCAGATTTTAATGCTTTTTACCATTGTAAATGCATCCCTACTAGCAAAATTTCTTGCATCAACCTTGACAGATCTTGATATTATACTGACGGCGTCAATATTGACGTGTTTCATACTGCATAAAGCTTGCATAAAGATTAAAAAGCAATATTACAATAACAACACGTATGCAACATTGCATTCATCTTAAAATATCAATATTGATATTACCTTACAATAACAACATTGCATACATGTTGACGCCGGCAAGATGATATTGATTTCATGCTGTCGCCGTCAAGGTAATTAGTGCACAATAGAACAGGTGGATCTTCGTTGATACTTGCGCATGCGCACAGTTCTTTCTACTCAGCGTCCCTCGCTTTGCTGGCACATCTTTCTCCTTCGACCTCCGATTCATTCGGTTCAGAGGAGCTGCACGTGGCGTTGCATTTCTTTAGGCTTCGTTAAGTTCGTTGCTTAGTTATTAGTGTGGAATCGTATTGTTTTAGGAATGACTTATGAATGACTGATAACTTCATTTGTTTATTAATATAGTACTAAACAAGTCATATCGCAGACGATGTGCGATCAATGTAAAAAATGGCCGAAAATAACTTTTTTCGTCCCTAGACTTTGAAACAAAGGACATGAAGCCCAGAATTTCGTATTATCACTTCAATCTCATGAGTAAGATTAATTATATTCAATGGTTATTTATGTTATTCTTTAAGATTAATTCATGTGTTTTGTCGATGGGATATTTTCAATGCTGACATCCATTTGGAAATGTACTTTATTGTATTTATAACTTATTTATTATTTTGCTTTCTTGACTCCTAAATGTGTTATAAAAACTTCCGCAATTATTCCTAACTAGGCATTTTATGTCTTTATAATACAATTAGAACCATGAATTTTAAAAATAAGTCAAGTATTACGCAAAACGAAGAAACTTTCATTTTTTTAAATTGAATTGCGAGTACTATTAATACCTTTATATGAATTTCCGATCAGATGTCAGCTTTAAGAAAATATTCTTAGGCTACAAAACTATCTTGAAGAATAACAGAAATAATTAAAGAATGAAATTTAATTCTCGAGTTTAAAGTGAAAATAATACAAATAAATAAATAGATAAAACACCTTGCAAACGTGCTGATTTCATACTGTCATGTCAATGTATCCCGACATTTTCCTGTCATATCAATACGTATGCAATATTACAAAAGCAAGATCATCTTGCCTAGACCTTGATTTCATGCTGTCATGACAACATCTTGATATTATCCTGTCATATCAATACGTATGCAATATTACAAAAGCAGCCTACCTTGATATTTTCCTGATATTATGCTGCATACACCTTGTCAGTCAATATTGTGGCAGCCTGCTGACAGCATAAATGGAGTAACATAACAACATTGAGGCAGCTTTAATGCAAGATGATTTTTCTTGCATGTCAAACTTTACGCAATACTGAGGCAAGATATTTTGCTTACTGGGATATTACGTAACTTTTTTCTAAACAAATACGCCAAATACTATTTTCTGTTCCGAGCATCAAAACTGCCCTCAACTATGTTTTTAATAGCTAGTTTGCAACTAAATATATAACTAATTGATTTGAGTGTTCAATAATGTTATGAAGGCTAACAAATCTGTAATTAAACATTTAAATGATTTAATAGCAACAATTCGAATTTCTTCCAAAAAAAAAAAAATGTACAGGATATCTGCTGCATTTCAAGTTTTGAAATTACGAGTCGATGCAGACCCAAATTGGGTCCCCTTCACAAAATTCCGCATCAAAATATAAATATATGAGATATGACATAGTAAATATATATGACATAGGCAGTGGCGTAGCTACAGTTTCCGCCGCCCGGGGCGGTTCGTCTATTTGCCGCCCTTTCATTGAGACACATCTAATACATTAAACCGTTGGAAATTACATTGACTACCAATAAGTATTTGGACACCTGTGATAGAAAAGAAAAACTAACTTTATTCAAAATCAATAGTTGGTAGAGCTTCCACGAGAAGCAATTACAAAGTGAACACTCAGGGGAATACTTTCTACAAGTCTTTCTATGACAGTTAGTGGTATTTTCTTCCACTCAGCTTGGAGAAGACATAGAAGTTCCTTCACCGATTTTGCACGGCGAGTGCACCCCTGAATTCGGCGATGCAACTCGTCTCAGAGGTTCTCGATAGGGTTCAGGTCTGGGCTCTGGGCAGGCCAGTCCATTCGATGAACTCCATTGGCACCATACCAAGCTTTGGTTAACGTCGAAACATGACAGCTGGCATTGTCGTCCTGAAAGTAACAGGGGTCCAACCCGTAAAACTGCCACAACGTAGGAAGCACAATGTCATCCAAAATAGTGCAGTAGGCATCGGAGTTGAGCTTACCATGAATGGGGACCAAGGGTCCCGGCCCATACCAAGAGAAACACCCCCAGACCATAATTCCACCTCCGCCGAACTTGACTGTTGGCACAATGCATTCTGGCAGGAGACATTCTCTAGGTAGACGCCAGACCCAGACCTTGCCATCCGAACAGTAAAGGGTGAACCTTGATTCGTTACTCCAAAGAACCTGTTTCCACTGATCTACGGTCCAATTTCGATGTGCTTTGCACCACATTAACCGAGCAGCGCGGTTAGACTTTGTGATCAAAGGCTTATGGGCAGCAGCACGACCATGGAAACCAAGCAGATGTACTTCCTTACGGATGGTATTATATGAAACAATACTTCCGGATGCCTGTTGAAACTTCTCGCAGATGAGGGCCATCGTTTGGGTGCGGTTCTTCCGAATTTCTCAGGACAGCACTCGTCGGTCTCTATCTCCCAGTTCCGTTGGTCTGGCGACTCGGGGCACATTCCGACAATGACAGCTCAACCTCCACTTCTTAATCACATAGGCCACTGTTGATTTTGGGTACTTCAGATCGTAAGTAATGTCCCTTAAGGATCGGCCATATTTGTGATACCCATAGTTATACCTTTCTCGAAATCAGAACTTTTTAGGGTAGCTGTTTCTTATTTTGGTGTTGCCAATTTAGGTTTTTTCAACTTTTATGTTTTTGCTGTTGCAAATTTGTATTTTCTTGTACTTTGTACCATTTTTTGAGTTTTTTTTAAAAAGTTTTGTGGCAACAATTTTTGGAAAATTCAAAAAAGTCGCCAAATTTCCCTATTGTTGAGCGAGAATCGAAATATTTAACCTGTTGCCAAAGGATAGTAAGAAAGCCAGCTCTACCTTTTGTAATGAAATTTCCTACTGTGATATGTCAATTGATAATAGATAAAACATAAATAGGAAGAGTGAAGCTTACATTTCTTAAAAGCAACGATTTTAGGTCCCGAGATATTATTTTCAAGTAAAGTACTAGAAGGTTCACGCAAAACGTGTGTTCTGTCGTCGTAGTTGAACCATGTGATCGAATCGGTGCTTCAGGTTTTCCTAACCAAATGATCAGAAAGTACCGTCCGTACCTAGCAACATTTTTTCTCGGCTCAAATCCATCTGAGTTTTGACACCGATGTAACAATACTTTAATTATTATCAAACTCATCAGTAATATCATTAAAGGAAAAGATGATGGAATTTAAAGACGAAACAAATTTTATTTTTGTCCAGATAAATTACAACAGGGTAGTTCTGTACACAAAAGATCAGTACAGTTGGAAGATTGGGGATATTTCGATAATTGGGATCTGGCGCGGTCGTCTCATTTTGGCGTTAATAACTTTATTTTGGTAACCCTGCTGATTTATAGTAGCCCTATGTAAATAGATGTTTCCGTTCTCTTTGTTCAGCTTTGCAACGAAAAATACTTCTCGCGCAGGCGCTGGAGCCAAAAATCGACGAAAATGAAAAAAATATCGCCAGATTCCCAATTATCGAAATATCCCCGGAATCTTTGGTGAAAAAAACAAATTAGGCAATGTATGAAGTTTTAAAAGTTTTCGTTCAAAAGATCGGACTGCTAATCGATCGGAGTTGGCTTCGCTCACTGATCGGCTGAATTACAGTAACGTGGTGGCTTGGCGACTTTGGCAATAAACAATAGAGTTGCATTATCATTTGTTTACATTTTAAAGCTACTGTTAATGTAATTAATTGTATTTTTTGTTTATTTGGCGAAATATTTAAAATTGCAAAGAATTGCTTTTCGTTTTTAAAGAGTTTTTAGTCATTTTAGTTGAAGAATGTGTTTATTTTACAACGGGAGGGGGGGGGGATGAGTGTTTTTCGCCCCTTATTCAAAGAACTGTTTTTACCTTTATAATTTTCTTAAACGATATCCTTTCGATTGTTTATTCTTTTTCATATGGGGGATGTTGCAGCGGGATTTCCCGTTTGTTCTATATGGATAGTTTGTTTTTTACACTTAATATTTGAGGACGCTTTTTATCGTTTGACGTTTGAGTATGGCTGAAGGAACAAACCATCACGTACGGGGGGAAAAATAGTTAATAAAACAATTCCTCAGTGGGCATTAGATAAATCACGTTGTAATAAATATACGCATTCTGACACCAAGCAGCTTAAATCATTTTCTTTTCACTTATTTTTTCAAAAAAATGGTTCACACATTTGATAGTTTATTGAAAATTTTTAACTTTTCAATTTACAAAGTTTGAACAGAACAACGTCTGTCGGGTCCTCTAGTCACGTTTATAAATGTAAAGTAATAGATATCAACCAATTTTTGAAAAATTTAAACAAAATTAAAGAAATCTGATTTACATTTTATAAATCCGATTTAAATTTTAAAAAATCTGAATTATTGGTTTTTTAAGCAAATACGATTGATAATTGTTTTCATTTGACCGTCCTTGATGTTTGATTCCTTTTTCAACCCCACCGTCCTCTGCAGGCGCAGCTCCTTTGGTCCTGAGGACTGTCCCCCAGAATCCGCTTCTCCTAGACGGTGTCAACCATGGTTTACACACACGCAAGCTCACACACATTCCTACTCACCTTAACATACATATACACACGCCAACGTGCTAACACACAGGTCTACACACACACACACACACACACTCAAGCCTACACATACAAAACTATACACATGTAACCGCCCAAGAGGAGGAGCAGGCTTGGGGGAAAGGATCCGTTCCTAGAAACAATAACTCCAATGAGTAGGGTCCTGTCGCAACTCGTAATTGTGAAAAACCTAATTTGAATTCAAAATTTGATTTCAAATTATTTATTTATTTTTTTTAAATCAAAAAAGAATCACAAACCAAGCTTTCAATCGGCATTAAGCTTAGAGAAATTATTTTCCACTTTTTACTTTATTTTAAAAACATGGTATATTAAAACTTTTTTATTCAATTCAGGCAGTGAGAAGCAAAGGGATGTAAGTGGACATTTTCAAGTTTTGAGTAAACCACGTTATATAACATCCTACGTAGGCTTACATTGAATTTCTTTTCTAAATCATGCTATACAGCAGCACCTACTAAGAAGCTACTAGTATTATCTCTTGTAGGACTCGACCGATGCATCGGCCTGGCCGATGCATCGGCGCCGATGGTTCAACAATTTAGCCATCGGCATCGGCATCGGCGGCCGATGCTAACTTGCGGGAAACATCGGCCCATCGGCCTTAAAAAACATCAAAAAGCCGATGGAATTGGCCGATGTTTTTGAAAAAAAAAAAACGACCTTTGCTGTTTTACTTTTTAATACAAAATAAATGGAGTTGTTATTTTCATATAAAATTATTTACTTAAATTTCAGTATGAATTTCTATTTTTAGTCATCCCTAGAAGAGTTTTTAATACTACATTCAGGTACCAAACAAGTTAATTATTGCGTGCGTTTCTTGCAGCAGGATGTACGTATGTATCTGTCATAAGTCATAACTCAAAAAGGATAATCTGTAGAAGGTTCAAGTTTCGTATGTGGGGTCTGCGGACGTTCCAGTTGTGCAATTCCCTTTTTGTTTTCGATCGGGTGTTCTGAAAAGCCTGTTTACCTCATTTTTTGTGGCTATTTATTACTTATTTCAATGCAAAACTAATATAGCGTCTCAGACTGACGATCATTTTTTGATATATTGCCGAATTGGAGACCATGGAAACAAATATGAGATAGCGAAACCGATTTTTGTGTCATTTTTATCATACTTGTTTCACCTATATTTCGTAAATTGCCATCTTTTTTGCATCATTAATAGCGATTGATTTTTTTTTTCTGTTGTAAGTAACTATTTTTTATGTATTTATATAAAACCAATGAATAAGTTATTTTCGTTTTTTATAGAAAAGTTTCAAGGATTTTCTATTATGCAATTTTTCAAATTTCAGAAAATTATTGTTAAATTGAAAAATTTAATTTGAACTTGTTTGTAAAGCTTCATAAAAGATTAAACAATCAAATTGTTCAATAATATGTGTACAAACATCAGATCAAGTAGTATATGTATTCAGTTATTAACTTGGTGTAAATATTGAGTTTGTTTATTGTACCTGCGTTTTAAGAACCTTGCTCTTTTCATGGCTATTTTTTTTCAGCAAAATGTATGTCACTGTTATAACTTTTCTATTCATAAATTTTAAATAAGTATAAAAATATTACTATTTTGATTTAATATTGTAATTTATCTGTTACCTTTTTTGTTTAATTTGATGACTAAAAAATGTCTACGTGCAATCTTTCCACTTTAATTGCGTAATTTGTTGACGGTTTTATAGTTCTATTCTTAATTTTTTTTTTTTTGAATGATTAAACAACGTAATTTATTTTTTTAACTATGTTTAGTGTACCTAAATCCATACATTATTACAACATTACTGAAATCTTAGTTATATGCTCAATTTAAAAAAAAAAAAAAAAACAAATCAATTGGTTATTAAACAGTCTCTTTGTTTTTCTTCCTTCTTTTGTTGGCTATTGTTCTTTCTCTTTCATCATACAGCAGTCAAAAAAGGAGAAGCATAACTACACCCTATACAGATTGTACGTAGTACGATGCAAAAGTTCGGGGACAAGCTGTATAAAATCTTAACCAGAATAGTTCACATTACCGAAGTACATCCACCTTCAAAAGGTCGCCTTAAGGGACTATGTACTTCTGCCAGTGTTCATATAACTTTTGGAAACACTCCCGGAAGCCATTTTTCGCTAGCTTCTATGATGCAGCTTCATCTTCTCCTGACGGAAAAAAGCGGCGTCTATGCAAATGTTTTTTTTTTTTTTTTGCTGGGAACAGGTAAAAGTCACACGGAGCTAAGTCCGTCGAAACGTTATGTTATTTGTTTGTCATATCAGAGTATTGACCAATCGAACCGTGCATCCTCAACATGAAAGTCGCCTTCATCCCCACGATGAAGTTAAAGCAGCAGCGCAAGAGGCCTTACAGGAATTTGCGAAAAATTCTAAAAGCTATACGAACGTTGGCAGAAGTGCATAATCGTTCAAGGTGACTATTTTGTAGATAGATATATGCTTCGGTAATGTGAACTATTCGGGGTAAGGTTTTATACAACTTGACCTCGAACTTTCAGATCATACTACGTACGTATAAGTTTTCAATTTACTATTTCATAACGTTTTTGAGTGACGCAAGTTTACGCGTGTGAAGACATCACAAGAGAATTTGCGATAATTAACTGAGGAAGCGTTCAAAATGGATATTTGGTTATCTATATATTCTTAGGTACATATGTATGTACAGAAGTGCTGAAAAAACTTGTGAAGTATAAATTTGGTGATAGTAAAATAGAAATTTAGGTCGAAATCTGTTTTTTTTTTTTTTTGTGATTACAATTCTTTATTCGTAGAAAGGAAGTAAAGTGAAATGAATCAGTGATCCTTTAAATCCCTGATAATCTTATCAATTTATTTCTGTTTGATTTTTTTTCCATTTTTTTTTTGCCATCGGCCAACCGGCATCGGCCATCGGCAATCGGCCATTTGGAGGAAAACAATCGGCCATCGGCCATCCTTGAACAATCGGCCAACAATCGGCATCGGCCCATCGGCCAAAAAATGCCATCGGTCGGGCCCTAATCTCTTGCCCCAAGATTATCTCCACAATTTTAATTAGAGCACTTAATATTAGAAATGACGTTCTAATAGTGATTTATGAAGTGAACTGAAGAGGAACATTGCTAAACGCAAACCAAAACTAAATACAGGGGTAATTGTGAGTTCATCAAAAAATACCTGAAAGTTTCAAAGCGAGACCGGGAGGGGGGTGGGGGGGGGGGGGGTAATCTTTGAGCCTTATTACTAAAGTGCATCTTTGTCATAGTATTAAATAGTTCTGAGTCAAAATATTGTGTGTACATGTGATTAAATTTTTAATGGGTTACAAAGTTACTTTTGCGCTGGTGTTATACAAATTATCTTGACATTTATTTGTCCATCTTAAGGGATAGGTGTCCATCTTAAGGCTCTTGCAGGTATATTTGATGAGTATTATATAATTTTAAAAAAATGTGGAGGTAGGGAGATAAAAGCATAACATAAAAAAAAAAAAAAAACATAATTCCGGTATTTTCGGACATACAAATACCGGAAATACGTCCGAAAATACCGGAAATTCGGTAAAATACCGGAACACAATCACCCCTGTAAATAATTCACTTTTGTTCCGCGTTCGCTTCCATATTGTAAAAATAGTCTCTCTCGAACCACCGTAGTATGTAGATATGTGATGTAACGTTAGCTAATAAATGTATTTAATTTCTTTATTAGTTAAATTATTGAGCAGTGACTACTTAAAACATGTAACAATGACAACACTACACAATATAAAGAAATGGGCAGTTCTCAAAAAATGGGAGCAAACACAGACCTCAACTTTGAAGCATCAACACCAAATAACTTTCATTTCAATTAACTCAAAAAATTGTGAGTTAAATTATAGTACTTTACATCCCTTTGCTTCTCAATTTAGAGCACAATTTAGAAATAAGAGAAAAACGAATTCAAAATTCGTTTCTCAAAACAGAAAATGCACAAGATAGATGCTACAGAAAATAAACAATAAAATCATTCAAAATAATAGCTAACACAAAATTAGAAATGTCCTAAGAGAAGAATGCCATGTGATACACCTGTGATGCCATAAATCTGATAAACATTTTCTGTTTTAAATCGGCATAAAATTCAATTTTAAAGTGGCGCTAAAAATAAAAAGTTAAACAAAAAATTTAAACTAAATATTCGGCCGAATATTAGGTTTTTGGCAACACATGGTGGTATTGGTGCATCCCTAAGAATTATTCAATATGAAATTTCAATTAAATGTTCCGTGTTCAACTTAAAATGCTTTCATGCAGCTGGTAGGGTCAGGTGGGGTGAAATGGGTCATGCTGTGTATTTTTATTAATAAAAATTTTTGGTCTGGCTGAATTTTTCTCAAACTTTCCACAAGTTATGAGGGACTTTTAGGGTACAATTCTGATTTTTAAAAAGTTTCTGTGTAAATTGCTAGGAGCACTACACTGACATTTTATTTCTCAAGTCACATGTGAATTTTTAGGAAGCCTGACAAACTTCTTAAAAACTTGCTATACAATTTTTTTTCTCTTGAAATTCTCAAGTGTTATCAGTTAGAACAGACTTTCGTCTACAATTTGCAAAAAACAGGTAGGATGAGTATCAATTATTTCTTCTTTTGTTGCTAATTTCATGTGGTGGGGTGAAATGGGCCATAGTTAGGCTTAGCAAATTTTAATTCATAATGAGAGTAAATTGACTTTTAAAATCCATAAATAGGTCTTAAACAGAAATTTAGAAGATTTTTAAATGTAGCAAAAATAAAGTATGTATTATTAATGTGTAGAATTCAAAAGCTAAACTTGCCATCCATATTTGCAACCTATTACTTACCTACTCTTTCCTAATTCAATTTTTTTATTTATTCAATGAAAATGTCTGGGGTGTATGTAAGAAAAAGGGAAAAGAAATATTTACTCTGATTTAGAGGCTGCACTAATTGAAGTTGAAGGTGGTTTAGCAATTCCTGCAGCTGCAAAGAAATATAATATGTCAAGAGAAACACCGAGGAGATAGGTCTCCGACACACAAAGTCGAAAAGGTTCGGGTTGATGTACAATGCTAAGTGAAGAAGAAAGATGTGTGATTTACAATTTGATAGAAAGATACAATATTGTTGCTAAGGATTTCATAAAGACCGATTCTGAAAAATGTAATTGTGGCACTCTTAGCATGAGTGGGCCAGGAATTTTGAAAAAAGGTCGGCATGCCACTTATGTTGGGAAGATGTAAAGAAGAGGAAGCCAGAATTGCTCACGAAAGCAAGAGCCAGGCCATCTTCTAAGAAGCAGCAACCGAATGAAACACAATTCTTGGATGAAGAAATGTCTGAGTTACTTATGCAAGAACTAACGCCTGGGAAGTAGGCTCTTGTCTATTACAAGGGCAAGAAATCGTCAAAAGAATTTGTTGATCACTTGACAAAAGTCAATGACCAGGATTACAACAGCGTAAATTTTCTACGAAAAGCCAACTCAGGCAAATACTACATCTTCCCTGAGTAGGAAGATACTGACATTGTTTCTAGATGTCAAATTCTGAAGACATTGAACGAGCAGAATTCTATTGTTGTGGACATTATATTTTTGAGTTTTAGTTCAAAATATTTTGGTGTTGAACAAGTTAAAATAAATAAATGGTTCATTGGAAACAATTTCTTTCAGCTATTGTATGTGTTTTCGTAATAATTTCTCAGTTATTGTATGTTTCTATTGCTATGACCCATTTCACCCCACCGTGGGATGAAATGGGTCAGATACTTTAATTGCAATTTTCAGATTGATTGTCAATGACAATAAATTTCAATGAGAAGCAGCTAGCTTCAATTAAAGAGGATGAATCAGATGTAAAGAAGAAATTTTTAAAAAAGTACAAAAAAAAGTTTATGGGTTTGAAAATGGCATCATTATAAAAAATATAGTAATCCACAACTTTCTAAACGGAGGCAAGGCACTTAGTATGCAGTCCTCGACATAAATACAGTTGAAGTCAGTTGTGACTCTAGAACAGAATAGAAACTTTCTAAACTAAGATGGTGACGAAATGGTTACATTTCTTCAATTCAAAGATTCATATTTCGAAGTAATTGCTTAATTCTCACATACGCGTTTAACGTTAAAATACATTCAGAAAATAATTAAGATGTTGACGATTCAAAAATATTCCTGAGTAAACTTAAAATTCGCAACTCCAACTAACTATAGGGGGCACTGCAGTCACTGTCTAATGGCCGACTTAAAAACTAAAACAAACGCATGTGGTAACGAAGAAAATGCTAAAAGTGTTGTGATTTTTGTTCGTACGTATGATTTTTTCGCTTTATTCTTTTTAAATTAATTTTCAAAGTCTTGTGGATATTCTGGCCTACGTAGAAAGAAATGAGAATTCAAGAAGCATTACTAAACGTCAAAGATCAATGCAAACTACGTAGTTCGTAGTTCTAAGCAGCTATTTCCACGATGTTGAATTCGATATTTATGAATTCTTGATAAAACTAAATAATAATTGTAGCCTGACTAGAACAACAACTAATGCTAGAAAATTCAATATGACATTACAAATTATTATCGAAAGAAGATGATACTTCTTTGCCTTGCTTGGCTAGCGCTTTTTGTTTTGCATTTGTTGCCGAGTTATTTCTCTCGAATTCCCGAATCGGTTAATTTAGAATTTTTCTGTTTCGATTTTTCTAATTTCTGAGTTACGATTTAATTATGTCAAGTTATGCAAATCATCAACAGAATTCTTTCGGATATATGGTGGTAGTTTTCTTTTCAGTTGATTGACCATTATTTCTTTTTACTTATCGAATTCTGTAATCTTACTACCATTTTATTCCACTCATGATAAAAATTAAAAATGGTTTAACTAAAAACGCGAAATCTCGCCAAGGCTACTTTGCTCGCACAATACTAAAACTATAACCCTAAACAAATTTGGCGAAACCTTTCAGCTGAGAATAAAAGGAATAAAGTAAATTCTCTCTCGGTGAAACATTTTTCATTTTGTTCTACGATAATATATTCAAGAAAATATTTTGCATACCGTCCATTCCAACTAAATGCTGCTGTAAAAGATGGTTAGTTAAATTAATTTAAGATTAAAAAAAACTCATATTCTTACAAATTCATACAAAACAATAAAATTTTTTACCTTGTATAACGTTATCCAAGTTTGTTAATCCAGTTTTCGCTTTCACCATTTTCAATCAACTCATATTTTAGAAGGAAATAAGGAAAACTAACATTATTTTGAGAAGCTCGAGAATACTACTAAGGGACGAATTAATTTCTGTAGCTGAAAGCAAACGAAGACACATCGATTGCGTTAATAAATACTCAGAACAAACTGCCTGTGTTTACGTCAACAGACACACGTGGAACGCAACGTGACAATGTTTTAGTTTCATTTGCAGTTTTGTAAATCACCGCAAGGTAGCGTATTCGAGCGCTGGAGTTCCGAATCTTGTTTTACTTCGAATTTTGAAGACAATTAAAAAAAAGGTAATTTCATTTATTTTTTGGTTGGAGGGGGGGGGGAGGGACTATTCGTTTCATTTTTTTTTTTTTTTGAATTCGCTCAGGATTTTTCGAATCCCGATTGTAATTGAATAATTTTCAGAACCAAAACACAAAATAAGACCAGAATAAGTAAGCAAAAAGCAGTTACGTTATGTCATTAAATGCAGAACCACTTCCGTTGTTTCTATTAAGAGTTTTCTCCAACACCATCATTAAAACAATAAGTATTAAATTCTATAATAATGAATAATGATTCGTTTCCGGAATGCTATTAAAATGAATACACAAAGGGAGGGGAATCGTATTTTTAAATTCTTAATAGTATTGTGAAAATAGTTTTCAGCTTGATTTTTTTTTCACATTACAGCAATTTCAAAATGTAATAAAATATATAATTAACATTATATTCATAAAAAATACATCTCCTCTTAAACATAACACTAGAGGTTTAATTAAGAAAATCAATGGTCTTACTTGATTTCTCGCAACAGATGCTCTATCTATCAAATAAATGGCAGTTTTAGGTTCTAAAAATATCAGTTGTTCAGCTCAAACCTGTCAATGTAAATTCGACATTTAGTTAAAAAAATCTGCATATTCTCAGCTAGAGATTTTTTAAATAAAACCTTTTTTAAATAGAAAATACATAATGTGTCTTGTTCTTTCTCTATTGTGTATCATATATTCCGAACTCAGTAACAAACTATTGAACTTACGAGGAACATTCGATGTAACTCTCATTAACGCATTCACAATTCCAGAAATATCAGAAATCAGAAGTAATCATATAGAACTTTCACATGTACTAGCATAACATGGAATAAACTCAAACAATTTTATATAATCAGAGCGGCTCTCGCCGAATTTTTTCCCTACTTTGAAACTCTTTTTAATTAAATCACTTCAACTGCTTGATGCTACTATAAGTATTAACCGACATAATTTTATAATTCAAATTCAAAAAAAATGAATAGCAAAATTTTTCATCGGAATAATTTTTGAGATAACATTTAGAACATTAAATCGTTATGAAAAGACGGTACTGAACAATAACGACTTTTCGAAAGAAAAAATAAAAAACCGGATAATATTTCTAATATTAAAGTTAATGCACCACAAATATTACCCGATTTTTAAATCGTAATGCAACCGATTATAGCAGATAAGATCATAAAATCTACTCGAAACTTCGTGAAATACACCGCCAGCTCAGTCATTTCCAGCCGAGGCGAAACTTACCACAACAACTCCTAGGAATTTGCAGATCGGAAAGATGAAATCTAACTAAACTAGAAATGCGTACGCTTTTTATAAAAGTCGAATGCAAACCAAAACTTTTTACCTTCGAATGCAAACCAAAACTTTTCGGCGCCAATAAGAAGTAAGGAAGGAGTTTCCAACCAGCCGTATCCTTGAAAAGAAAACGATGGGAGGGAGGGGAATTCGTTGAAGGGGAAAATTTATGCCTCAAATGATGAAATTATGAGTGTTCAGGAAAAAAAAAAATGGCGAAATTGAATTCTTAAGAGCCGAGTTCTAGCAGAAAATCCGTTTTAAGCCATAAAGAGATTTGGGAAAATTACTCGCTAAAATAATTTATTTGAGAGGAAGTCATAGTTTAAGCGCTTTTTGTTCATCATATAAGCATTTGTCTCTTGCATATTTGATACTTTATGGACACAAATATTAGAACATTAGTTAATTTGAAACCTTTTTTCTGAAAGAGGATCATTTTTGAATTGACTGATTTAGCGTTACGAATAAATGTACTGTTGTGACATAAAAAGACATTTTTAATTTTATTACTCCTTTTGGACAAAGTTTCCATGGGAAAAATGAATTTCAACGCATAGAGATAAATGCAGAAGGCATAGGCGGATTTAGGACTGAGTTCCTGGGGGGCAGGATTGTTTTTGAGCAACATTTTTAATTACCCCCCCCCCCATGTTTTGGGGTGTTCTCCTGTGATGCATAAGGCTATGCTTTCCTTTTTTTGTGTGTCGTTTTCATTAATGTGTTTTCATGCTGTCCTTTTTGAATTGACCTTAAGAGGGGTGACTGGTATCAAGAGAGTGACACAGGGCTCCCTTTTAAGTGGGATATAGAATATCTCCAATTTTAGGGAGTCTGGAAGTTTCTACCCCGGAGGAAATTTTGTAAAATGGATATAAAATTCTGCATTTTGAAGCATTATAAGGGTTAATTGGATAGACAAAAATCTTTAAAAAAAAAATATTTGTCTATTTTTTCCCCTAAGTTTTATGATTTAAATGGGCTTTGTGATGTTAGTTAATGCTTTAAAAGAAATGGTGTACAGATTTAGAAAATAGGTAACATGAGAGTAACATACTACTTATTTGAACAATTTATAATTTATACATTTGCTAAGAAATAAAATTGAAGCACACTTTGCTTAGGGGTTTCAAAGACTTGTCCAATTATTTTCAAAATTTAGTTGGTTAGATTGGGTGTTTTGGCACAAGAGTCCTAGTAGGTTATACTGCCCCAATTCTTTTCAAGGATTTTAGAACATTTAACAATTAAAGCCACCTCATTTGCATTTTCTAGTCTCTGAAATTGAGCACTAGATTATACAATTGTACAGTATTGTTCAAACTTCGTAAAAAAAACAGCTATTTTAAGTTTTCAAAAAATAAACTATAAAATTCTCATTAGAACAACCTTTTTTAATTATAAGCAATGCAAAAAACGAAAAGGAATGTTTTTCTTTTTTTTTTTTTTTTTTTTTTTTTTGTGGGCTAAACAGATTAACAATATGCAGTTGGAGCAAAATAAAAGCAATCAATGCATAAAAATTTTCAAAATACTGCATTCGGGATTAAATAAATAGCAAGATATGAAACATGTGAGTCACAAAAATGTATTTCAAGTAATATGTTACAAACGTATGAACCACGATTTTTACATTTTTGATGCAGAATGTAGCAAGAAGCTGAATTTGACATATTTTGACATTCCTCCCCCTACCATTTGTTAGAAATTTTAAAATTTAAGGTTAAGCCACACGTTTTCAAATATTCAAGGCTTTCAAGCACTTGAAAATGAAATTAGTTTTTTCAAGCACTTTCCCTTTTTTAAGGAACGAATCATGCAATTTTTTGCGAGTTATGGACCCACTTCAAAGTAGTGACCCTAAGCTATCGCTTGATTATCTTATAGGCTCCGGCCTTATATGTAATTCACTCTTACCTGCAGATTTTTGTAATTTTTACGAACATTTGTCAGTTTTTACGATTAAGGAATTTTTACAATTTTACCAATCTGGACAAATATAAATACAAATGTGACGACTAGCAACAAATCATGGGCCCTGGTAGTCTGGTTCTAGTCAATTTACAATCCCCAGTGAAGATCAATGGCCCTCTTAAAACTATCTACTCCCTTGCTCATTACCACCTCTTCCGGTAAGCTGTTCCAAGGTTCCACTACTCTGCTAAAATAGTAATTTTTCCTAATATCCTTGTTAGCCTGAGATTTAAATAGTTTAAAGCAATGACCCCTTGTCCTGTTTTCAGTGCTAAACTTCAGCCCCGTAATATCTTTCATTTTAATAAATTTAAACAATTGAATCATGTCCCCTCGGTCTCTTCTTTGCTCAAGACTGTACATTTTTAGCCTTCTAAGCCTGGAATCGTAGTCTAAATGAGGAAGTCCATTTATTAGCCTTGTAGCCCGCCTTTGAACCCTTTCCAATACATTAATATCTTTCTTAAGATAAGGAGAACAAAAACTCCAAATGAGGCCTTACCAAACTTCTATATAAGGGCAGAAGAACTTCTTTAGATATGTTTGAAATAGCTCTATTGATAAACCCAAGCATCTTATTGGCTTTGTTACTAGCTATGCTGCACTGTTGGCTAAAATTTAAACCCTGACTTATTAAGACTCACAGATCAGTAACTTCTTCTGCCTGACTAATGACTTAACCTTGCAAATAATAACCTTGCAGCTGATTTACTTGTTCTCCATTTTCTACACTCCCCATAACTTTGACATCAGCAAAACAATTCATGTTCCCAGGATATTTTTATGAATATATAGTGTATAAACGTGTGAATCCATAAGGTTCTTCAAAATCTTTCGTCTCTAACGACACAAAGTATCTAGTTTTTGAAATCACGCAAATTGAAAATGAACATTCTGAAAAGAAAGAAAACAAATCATAACGAGTAGATTGTTCTGTTAGCGCAAATGGGAGAGGGGGGGGGGAGTTCTCTTTGGGGGCTTTGGGATCTAATTTGTAAAAATAATCGTCAATTGTTGTTGCAGTTGAATGCATAGGTTGTTTAGCCCATATTTTTATTTATACTTGCCCAAATGGTTTTCAGTTCAAAATAGTGAATTCAGACATTTTTAGAACCCCAATGCCAGCTGTTCTATTTGTATTTAACGTTCTTTTTTTTTTTTTTCTTTTTTCCCATCGGAAAAGGACATTCGCTATTCTCTTCATTTTCATTGAACTATTCAAAAAAGAAAAAAATAATGATTTTTCTGTTTTAAAATTTTGGAAGATGTGTTGTTACTATATAAAGTCCTCTTAAAACTGAGGGGCATTGCCCACTATGCCCCCCCCCCCCTTCCATAAATCTACCCATGCCCTTCTAAACTATTCAAAAAAGAAAAAGAAAAAAAAAATTTTTTTTTTTCAAATTTTTGGAAGGTGTGTTGTTACTACATAAAGTCCTCCCAGAACTGGGGGGGGGGGGGGCATTGCCCCCTCTGCCCCCCATAAATCCGCCTATGGCAGAAGGAAATTAAATGCTAAACCAACAAATGTGACTGAAACTGACCGACCATACATTTGAGCCAAACTTTGAAACTCTTGATTCCGCAACCAGAAGAATTCTTTAAATATTTTTAAGATTTTTTTCAAAGTGGTATGAGACTCAAAGAATTATCACTGGTAAAGTAAGAAAAAACAATGTCAAAAAAGCACAAATTGCCAATCTTACTTTACTGTTCAGCACAAAGGTATTTATTTATCTTAATTATCAGTGAGTTTGTTCCGTTCAACTTGTTTTGTAATTATTACTTCCTTTTTCAAAAAAGGAAGTATTGTATTCGCGAAAAAAATTTCACTCAAAGATCAGCCTTAATTTCTATTTTACTCACCCCCGAATGAATGTTGAGTTTTTTTTTTTCGACCCTACCACACGTGGATATATGCCTAGGAACCTACAGACACCCGAAATATCCATTTCGACAACGCCCGAGTTAATTACAACGAATTTTCTCGTGACGTCCGTATGTACGTATGTGCGTATGTGTGTATGTATCTCGCATAACTCAAAAACGGTATGTCTTAGAAAGTTGAAATTTGGTACGTAGACTCCTAGTGGGGCCTTCTTGTGTACCTTCCCTTTTGGTTGCATTCGGATGTTCCTAAGGGGGTCTTTTGCCCCTTTTTGGGGGAAATCATTGTTAATTTTGATGTAAACTCAAGTAGTGTTATAATTTGTCGGACACTTGGCGATATATCGCCTGTCTTTTGGTCGCCAAGTTTTGTCGCCAACTTGGCGACAAATTCGGCGATTTGTTTTTGAGCAATCACGATTGCTTATTGTCCTCACTTGACCGTCTTTGATGTCCGGTTCCTTTTTCAGCTTGGACCAGGGGCCTCTGCAGCACCACCGCCCTCCGCTCTCTGCAGGCGCGGCTCCTCTGGTCCTGGCGTCCACCTCCTACGCACACACACGCTCACACACATACACACACACGACTTCACACATATACACTCACACATGCCTACGTGCACACACACACAGGTCTACACGCACACACACAAGCCTACACACACGCACACACAAACATGCACAATTAACTGCTTTGGAGGAGGGGCAGGCTTGGGGAGACAGGAGCCGTTTCTAGAAACAATAACTCCCATAAGTAGGGTCCTGTCGCAGTTCGTGATTGCGAAAAACATAATTTGAATTAAAAATTTCAAAGTTCAAATTAATTCTCTCTTTTTTTGAGCAATCACGATAGCTTATTGTCCTCACTTGACCGTTCTTGGCGTTTGGTTCCTTTTTTAGCTTGGACCAGGGGCCGCTGCAGCACCACCGCCCACCGGCCTCTGCAGGCGTGGCTCCTCCGGTCCCGAGCTATCCGCTTCTCCTCGTCGGAGGCGTCCATGTCCTACACACACGCACGCTCACACACATACACACACACCTACTTACATACACACAGGTCTACGTACACACACAAGCCTACACACACAAATATGCACAAGTAACCGCCCTGGAGGAGGGGCAGGCTTGGGGGGACAGGAGCCGTTTCTAGAAGCAATAACTCCAATGATTAGGGTCCTATCGCAGTTCATGATTGAGAAAAACATAATTTGAATTCAAAATTTCAGAATTCAAATTAGTTTTTTTTTTTTTTTTCTTTTTCTGACTTTTACTGGGAAAGTAGGCTAAAAAGTTAAAAACAATAAACGAAAATGCATCGAGGTTTGTGCAAAAGAAAAGTTATGGCTCTCAATTTTGCATGACTGTGAAAGTATATGATTAACCCCGAAAATCAATTTATTAAAAATTATTATTGTTATTATTATTATTTTTTTTTTTTTGAGCAATCACGATTGCTTATTGTTCTCACTTGACCGTCTTTGATGTTGGGTTCTTTTTTCAGCTTGGACCAGGCACACCAGTACCACCGCTCACCGGCCTCTGCGGGCGCGGCTCCGAGCACTGCCTCCTGGAATCCGCGTCTCCTGGTTGGGAGCGTCCATGTCCAACACACACGCACGCGCGCTCATACACACACACACGCTCATACACACACACACGCTCATACACACACACACGCTCATACACACACACACGCTCATACACACACACGCGCTCATACACACACACGCGCGCTCATACACACACACACACGCTCATACACACACATACGCTCATACACACACGCACGCTCAAACACACACGCGCCTACGTGCATACATACACGTTTACGTGCTTACATACAGGTCTACGCACACACACAAGCCTACACATGCACGCACGCGTGCCTACACACACACATACACGCGGCTGCACACACACACACAACTATATACACGTAACTGCCCAGGAGGAGAGGCAGGCTTGGGGGGACAGGTGCCGTTTCTAGAAACAATAGCCCCCAATGAACAGGGTCCTGTCGCAACTCGTGATTGCGAAAAACATAATTTGAATTCAAAATTTCAAAATTCTAGTTAGTTTTCAATTTTTTTTTAAATTTGGTTTCAATTTGGCCACTGTTTGTTATATTTAGAGAGTAAACATTTGAATCACATTAAAATTTGACAATTTTAATGGGGAAATGACATTAAATTGGAGTAAAAGGAAGTCATGTGATGCACACATCAGCTCGTTTTTTAACTTGTAGCCAGAGATGGGCAGATTCGTATTCGTAAATCCGAATCCAAATTTGATTCACAGCACCTTAACGTGTCAATCCGAATACGAATACATTCGTATTCACAAGTGTGAATCCGAATACGAAATTCGGATCCATACCTATGAATCCGAATCCGAATCTATTCGGATTCAGACCTATGAATCCAAATCATTTTTGATTCACATCTATGAATACGAACCCATTTGGATTCACACTTGGATTCACTGAAAAATTCAATTTAAAAAGCCAATATAAATAAATAAATGTTTGTTTGTACCTTGCTGCAGTTCGAGTTAAGGCTGTTAGCGAGTTTTTGGATGTATATTTATTGGCGTCAAACTAAGTAATTGACCCGAAAATGAACTTCCTACTATTTGGAGCCCCAAGTCGAATACGACTGGACCCAGGTTTTAGAAGTTCATAAAAACTTAAAAATCGTGATTTTATGGTCATAAACGCTAAAAATTTCGGCTAATTTTTCGTACAGTCAAGCGCCCATACTTGGGACAGTTTTGAACTTTTACCTCTAGTAGCATATTAATCACACGTTTTCCATTCGAACGAAGTATTCTATTTTTCAGGATGTGCCTTACTACGTCCCTTCAAGAGAAGGTATAAGTGTAGATTTGTCCCTTTAAAAAATAAAACAAAAAAAAATGTTCATTGTCCCAAGTTAGGGACCTCCCTCCCTAAGTTGGGACACTTTTTATTTTGATCTTTCTTTCGTGTATTCAGCAAAAGATAATAGTTTGGGACACCGACTGTCGTTTTAAAGAAGTTTATTTTACAACCCAATAAAGAAAAAAATATCATTAGATAGAAATAACATGATCTTGTAAACTTTCAACGATGATCAGAATATACACTTGTCTCTGAAAACATTGAAGGTCTCCCCTGCCTTTTTAATTATTTTGAATGTAGCATTTCTGCTTTCCCCTCTTGGAAACATAAAAGCAATTGATAAACCCAAATAATTATTAGCACAGCTTATTTTTAGCTTTTAATGTTCCTTATTTCGCATCATTTCACATTCCTTTTCATTCCTTCAGAGTAACGTTAAATTCACTTCAAATGAATTAGCCTGATCTATACTTAGAGACTCATTTTCATTTGTAGACGTAACAAATGTATTGTTACAAATTCTGTAAATAGTAATTATTGTAGGAACGTAACCTGTTAATAGTTTCCCGTAATGAATATACAACCCCTTTTTCATTCGGCTAAAGTATACGACCCCTATTTTCTTTCTTTTCATTGATAACGGTCTACTACTTTACAGAAGCGTGTGGAATATTTGAGAAATTTCTTTTCGGTGTATTTAAGCCGTTAGCGATGGATAAACAGTTAGTTTCGATTGATATTTCGAACTGAGAGCATTTTTGCTCTGTTTATAGCGAGGCATTTCGCTGTGTTGTTTTCGTATTTGGAAGTAAATACGTGTGTAAACGTTGAGTTTACGGTGTTGTGTGATAATTGCTTTATTGCTGATGAATAATTTAGCAGTTGTTGACGATCTTTCCTGTACATAGTGTAAATAAATTTCCTGTGCTTTTATCAAGAACTGTGTCTTCATTTCAAGAAAGCGGAAGTCGCACCGAATCCGTTACAATTTGGCGCCCAATGTGGGGCTTCTTCTGGACTTTCTTGGAGTAAGTCTGACTTTGGACATTTTTTTTCATAAAGACTTTTTGTATTTGGACTTTATTTTTATGGTGATGACTCGCGCAATGGATGAACAATTAAAACAACTTCTTGACGCAATCAACTGTGTGAAAAATGATATGGCGACTAACCAAGAACAGTTAAATGGTGATTTAACTGCTAAAATTACTACAAGTCAAAATGAAATAAAAAGTGACCTAACGTCGATGAAAACCATGATGGAGAATCAACTATACGCCATGGGAGATAAAGTTGATGCTCTGGAAGAAAAATTTGATACTGTGGAAGAGCGTATCGCCAATGTGGAAAATAAGTTGGAAGAAGAAGACAAGAAATTTACTTCATTTAAAGAAGAAATAATTAAAGACATGGAAAGGAGATTGGCGACCGCGAAAAACAGCTCTGTACAGTTTTGCGCTCCCACATCTGTTGCTCGACCGTCCATTAAACTGCCCACATTTGATGGGAAAAGTTCGTGGCAGGTGTACAAGACCCAATTCATGATAGTGGCGGAAGCGAACGGATGGGACTCTGCTACCAAGGCCTGCCATCTTGCAGCATCCCTGAGAGGTGACGCAGCGGACATTCTCCAGACCCTTCCGGACAGCCAGCGCCTGGATTTCGCCGCCCTCACAGCTGCGTTGGAGCTTCGCTTCGGTGAGAAGTGCCAGAAAGATTTCAGCCGACTCCAGTTGAAGTCCCGTTTCCAGAAAACTGGGGAAACCCTGCAAGAGCTTGTGGCGGACATCGAGAGACTGTCTCATCTTGCTTTTTACGACTGCCCTGCGGATGTTCGAGACAACCTGGCACTCAACTACTACATCGACGGGGTTCGAGATCCGGAAATCCAGAAAGCTCTACGGATGGCGGATGTCAAAGACCTGAATTCTGCCGTTGTGTATGCGATGAGATACGAGGCCGCCCAAGAAGCAACCCGTGTGGATCGCCACCTAATCCGGACTCAGGAAGCTGATGAGTCTGATTCCAGGTCGTCCCACCTCGCTGAACTTGAGAGACAACTCGGTGACTTGACAAGACATTTGAGCAGCATAACAGCCCAAAAGAAACAAGAGCAGAAGTGCTGGAAATGCGGTAGTGAAGGACACCTGCGAAGGAGTTGTCCGGCTCGCCAAGCTACGCGAGGGAAGGAAATCACCACCACTAAAGCTCTGCAGATTTCCTCTTCTAGTAGTGGCAGTGATGGACTTTTCATTTGCGCACATGTAAATGGGAACCCCTGCAGACTCCAATGTGACAATCATTAGGACAGATGTGGCTCGTGAATTTGGATTGAAACTGCTGTGGACATCGCCACGCGTAAGTCTCCAGACTGTGACAGGTGACAAAATTGAGATTGACGGTAAAGTGGACTTGGAAATAGTGTTTGGGAATGCCACCTACCATCATACGGCATTCGTCGCTAATATCACGGACCCTTTCATTCTCGGATTGGACTTTTTGAAGAAATATGACTTCACTCTCGACTTCAAGACTAATGAGCTGCACTCGATGAGAGAAGACATAGCCGTTTTCCCTGCAGAAAGTGATGTAAAATCCGCTCATCAAATAATAGCTCAAACAGATTTATCGATTCCCTCAAGGTCAGAATCATTAATACCTGGCTCCCTTGAAGAAAGCAATAGTTTTCGATTTGGACTCATTGAATACCCTAACCTAAGCAATAACCTAAAAGGAGTGCTGGTAGCATCTGTTACAAATTCTGTAAATAGTAATTATTGTAGGAACGTAACCTGTAAATAGTTTCCCGTAATGAATATACAACCCCTTTTTCATTCGGCTAATGTATACGACCCCTATTTTCTTTCTTTTCGTTGATAACGGTCTACGCATTTCGCGAAGAGGTAAGAATGTTGTGGAAAATTCTTTTCGGTGTATAAAAGCCGTTAGCGATGGATAAACAGTTTAGTTTCGATTGGTATTTCGAACTGATAGCATTTTGCTCTGTTTATAGCGAGGCATTTCGCTGTGTTGTTTTCGTATTTGGAAGTAAATACGTGTGTAAACGTTGAGTTTACGGTGTTGTGTGATAATTGCTGATGAATAATTTAGCAGTTGTTGAAGATCTTTCCTGTACATAGTGTAAATAAATTTCCTGTGTTTTTATCAAGAACTGTGTCTTCATTTCAAGAAAGTGGAAGTCGCACCGAATCCGTTACAATTGGCGCCCAACGTGGGGCTTCTTCTGGACTTTCTTGGAGTAAGTGTGACTTTGGACTTTTTTTCATAAAGACTTTTTTTGAATTAGGACTTTATTTTTATGGTGATTACTCGCGTAATGGATGAACAATTAAAACAACTTCTTGACGCAATCACCTCTGTGAAGAGTGATATGGCGGCTAATCAAGAACAATTAAAAAGTGACTTGACTGCAAGTTTTACAGCCAATCAAGAACAATTAAAAAGTGACTTGACTGCAAGTTTTACAGCTAATCAAGAACAATTAAAAAATGATATGGCAGTTAATCAAGAACAATTAAAAAATGATATGGCAGCTAATCAAGAACAATTAAAAAATGATATGGCAGCTAATCAAGAACAATTAAAAAATGATATGGCGGCTAATCAAAACCAATTGAAAAGTGATTTAACGGTGCTGAAAAATGACCTAGTTTCTAACCAAGAGGAAATTAAAAACGATCTTACTTCGGTAAAGACTGTGATGGAAAATAAATTTAATGAGATAGAGCATCGAGTTGATGCTATCGAAGAGAAATTTGAAGAAAAATTAAGTTCCGTGGAAGGCCGATGCAATGCTGTAGAAAATAAACTGGAAGAAGAAGATAGAAAATTTCATCAACTTAAAGAAGACATCTTTAAAGACCTGGAAAGGAGATTGGCGACCGCGGAAAGCAGCTCTGTACAGTTTGGCGCTCCCACATCTGTTGCTCGACCGTCCATTAAACTGGCCACATTTGACGGGAAAAGTTCGTGGCAGGTATACAAGACCCAATTCATGATAGTGGCGGAAGCGAACGGATGGGACTCTGCTACCAAGGCCTGCCATCTTGCAGCATCCCTGAGAGGTGACGCAGCGGACATTCTTCAGACCCTTCCGGACAGCCAGCGCCTGGATTTCGCCGCCCTCACATCTGCGTTGGAGCTTCGCTTCGGTGAGAAATGCCAGAAAGAGTTCAGCCGACTCCAGTTGAAGTCCCGTTTCCAGAAAACCGGGGAAACCCTGCAAGAGCTAGCGGCGGACGTCGAGAGACTGTCTCATCTTGCTTTTTGCGACTGTCCTGCGGATGTTCGGGACAACCTGGCACTCAACTACTTCATCGACGGAGTTCGGAATCCTGAGATCCAGAAGGCCCTCCGGATGGCGAATGTAAACGACTTGAAATCCGCTTTGATGTATGCGATGAGATACGAGGCCGCCCAAGAAGCAACCCGTGTGGATCGCCATCTAATCCGGACTCAGGAAGCTGATGAGTCTGATTCCAGGTCGTCCCACCTCGCTGAACTTGAGAGACAACTCGGTGACTTGACAAGACATCTGAGCAGCATAACAGCCCAAAAGAAACAAGAGCAGAAGTGCTGGAAATGCGGTAGTGAAGGACACCTGCGAAGGAGTTGTCCGGCTCGCAAAGCTACGCGAGGGAAGGAAATCACCACCACTAAAGCTCTGCAGATTTCCTCTTCTAGTAGTGGCAGTGATGGACTTTTCATTTACGCACATGTAAATGGGAACCCCTGCAGACTGATTGTTGACACTGGAGCCAATGTGACAATCATTAGGACAGATGTGGCTCGTGAATTTGGATTGAAACTGCTGTGGACATCGCCACGCGTAAGTCTCCAGACTGTGACAGGTGACAAAATTGAGATTGACGGTAAAGTGGACTTGGAAATAGTGTTTGGGAATGCCACCTACCATCATACGGCATTCGTCGCTAATATCACGGACCCCTTCATTCTCGGATTGGACTTTTTGAAGAAATATGACTTCACTCTCGACTTCAAGACTAATGAGCTGCATTCGATGAGAGAAGACATAGCCGTTTTCCCTGCAGAGAGTGATGTAAAATCCGCTCATCAAATAATAGCTCAAACAGATTTATCGATTCCCTCGAGGTCAGAATCATTAATACCTGGCTCCCTTGAAGAAAGCAATAGTTTTCGATTTGGACTCATTGAATACCCTAACCTAAGCAATAGCCTAAAAGGAGTACTGGTAGCATCTACGCTTGTGGACCTTTCTAAGGATGTAATTCCTGTGAGAGTCGCCAACGTGAGTGAAAGGCCAAGGAATATCCGAAAAGGTGAAGTGTTGGCAACTTGTACTCCAGTAAACTGCATCATTAGAAGAATCAATTCCCCTGAGACTGTGTCTTCTGAGTCCTTGACGTCGAAGTTAATTGGGAGTGCGCCATTATCGAAAGATCAAAGAACTGCTGCGGAACAATTGGTGGACGACTTCAAGCATCTGTTTTCATCTACATCGGAGGATGTTGGCCGTACGAATTTAACGCAGCATAGGATCTACACTGGAGAACACCCCCCTATTAAACAGCATCCAAGACGACTACCGTTCGCCAAGAAGGAAGAGGTTGAGACCCTCCTGAAAGAGATGCTGGAGAATGATGTCATCGAACCCTCATCCAGTCCTTGGGCCTCTCCCATCGTCTTGGTCCGAAAGAAAGATGGCTCCACCAGATTTTGTGTCGATTACCGACGGCTGAATGAAATCACCAAGAAAGACAGCTACCCTCTTCACGGATAGACGACACCTTGGACACTCTTTCCGAACACAAGTGGTTTTCGACCCTGGACTTGAAGAGCGGCTACTGGCAGGTTGAGATACACCCTGATGACCGAGAAAAGACAGCGTTTACAACTGGACAAGGCTTATGGCAGTTTAAAGTGATGCCCTTCGGCCTCTGCAATGCACCAGCTACTTTCGAGCGTCTTATGGAGACAGTGTTAAGAGGACTTTCCTACGAATCCTGTCTGGTCTACTTAGACGATATCATCATCGTGGGACGCAGTTTCGAAGAACATCTGGCAAATCTTAGGAAGGTGCTGCAAAAGCTTAAGGAAGCCAATCTGAAGTTAAGCCCGTCCAAATGTAATTTGTTCCGCCGGGAAGTGAACTACCTTGGTCACATCATCTCTTCTGAAGGTGTACAAACCGATCCAGAAAAGGTAGCTGCGGTCAAGAGTTGGAGTCGTCCCGAAAACATCCATCAGCTGCGAAGTTTCCTGGGGCTCTGCACGTACTACAGGAAGTTTGTAAAGGGTTTTTCCAACATTGCACGACCTTTGCATAAGCTGACGGAGAGCAAGCAAAAGTTTGAATGGTCCAAAGAATGCGAAGATGCATTTCTACGACTGAAGGAGGCTTTAACATCAACGCCTATCCTCGCCTATCCTCAGCCTGAAAAATCCTTCATCCTGGACACTGATGCGAGCAACGAGGGCATCGGAGCTGTTTTATCCCAAGAAATTGACGGAAATGAACATGTCATCGCTTACTGGAGCAAATGCTTATCAAAGTCGGAGCGAAATTACTGCGTCACCAGAAAGGAGTTACTGGCCATAGTGAAAGCTGTAGAACACTTCCATCATTACCTCTACGGCCGAAAATTTCTGCTTCGGACAGATCATGCCTCATTAACTTGGCTTTTGAACTTCAAAAATCCGGAAGGCCAGATAGCCAGATGGATACAGCGGCTCCAGGAATATGACATGGAGATCAAGCATCGAAAAGGGTTATCTCACGGTAATGCTGACGCTTTATCAAGGAGACCCTGTCCTGAGAACTGCAATTATTGTTCCCGAATCGAGAAACATTATGGAACGACTAGCAATACTGCCTATCAGGTGACAGTGACTCCAACTTCATCAGAACCTGATCCATGGAGTGATGACCAAGTTCGAAAAGATCAACTTGAAGACCCGGACATAAAACCAATTTTGGAGTTCATGGAAAGTGACAGTCGACGCCCTAGCTGGCAGGACGTTTCCATCTTCAGTCCTGCAACAAAAAGATACTGGGCTTTATGGAACTCACTCCATTTACGGAACGGCGTGCTACACCGGAAATGGGAATCTGACGACGGCAAGACATCTAGGTGGCAGTTACTACTTCCTCGATCCAGGATTTCAGATGTTCTGAAAGAAATACATAGTAGTGCGACTGGAGGACATTTTGGTGTCTTGAAAACTCTCAATAAAGTTCGGGAGCGCTTCTTCTGGAGCAAGGCGAAGGATGACGTGGAGAAGTGGTGCCATTCTTGTGACGCCTGTGCTGCTCGTAAAGGACCGAAGAAGAGAAGCAGAGGGAAGCTACATCTGTACAACGTTGGAGCTCCTTTCGAACGAATTGGGATCGACATCCTGGGTCCTCTACCAAAAACTGCTGATGGGAACAAATACATTCTTGTTTCCATCGACTACTTCACCAAATGGCCGGAAGCATATCCCATTCCAGATCAAGAGGCTACCACCGTCGCAGAGACTCTAGTCCAACATTGGATCTCGAGATATGGAACACCTTTGCAGATTCATTCCGATCAAGGGAGGAATTTCATCTCTGCTGTGTTTAAGGGCCTATGTCAAATTTTCGGAATTGAGAAAACTAGGACAACACCACTACACCCACAATCGGATGGAATGGTGGAGAGATTTAACCGCACAATCCTAAATAATCTCTCGCTTATGGTATCCAGAAATCAACAGGATTGGGACAAGAAGCTACCTTTGTTCCTGCTGGCCTACCGCAGTGCTGTCCACGAGACTACCGGATATGCCCCATCTCAGATGCTCTTCGGACGAGAGCTTCGGCTACCTTGTGATCTCGTCTTCGGTCGTCCTCCGGATGCGCCTGCATCACCTGAGGAATACATCCAGGATCTCCAGGCCCGGTTGGAAGACGTTCATAACTTCGCACGAGAGCGAATCAACATCGCGGCGGAGAAGATGAAGACCCGATACGACACAAGGTCTACTGGACATGAATTCAACGAAGGCGACAAGGTTTGGTTATGGAATCCCATCCGACGGAAAGGTCTTTCACCCAAATTGCAGTCGCATTGGGATGGACCCTACAAAGTCCTTAACCGACTGAATGACGTCGTAGTGAGGATCCAAAAATCACCTAATGCAAAACCTAGGGTTGTACATTATGATCGGTTAGCCCCATACTATGGCCATAGTTCATGAGTATTACGTAAACAACCATGGTTGATAACATAAAAGTTGTAGATAATTTTTTTGCTTTTAATGTTTAGTAATATTTCTTGTTATTATCGTGTTTTCTGTATCTGTTAGTTATTAATTAATGTGTATATTTGTAAACTTGTGATAGAAGTTTGGCACCCTTTCTGGGGATTGTACTGCCCGGGACGTGCAGTCCTTAGGAAGGGGGCAATGTTACAAATTCTGTAAATAGTAATTATTGTAGGAACGTAACCTGTAAATAGTTTCCCGTAATGAATATACAACCCCTTTTTCATTCGGCTAAAGTATACGACCCCTATTTTCTTTCTTTTCATTGATAACGGTCTACTACTTTACAGAAGCGTGTGGAATATTTGAGAAATTTCTTTTCGGTGTATTTAAGCCGTTAGCGATGGATAAACAGTTAGTTTCGATTGATATTTCGAACTGAGAGCATTTTTGCTCTGCTTATAGCGAGGCATTTCGCTGTGTTGTTTTCGTATTTGGAAGTAAATACGTGTGTAAACGTTGAGTTTACAGTGTTGTGTGATAATTGCTTTATTGCTGATGAATAATTTAGCAGTTGTTGACGATCTTTCCTGTACATAGTGTAAATAAATTTCCTGTGCTTTTATCAAGAACTGTGTCTTCATTTCAAGAAAGCGGAAGTCGCACCGAATCCGTTACAGTATTTTTTTGACGAAACGTTTTTTGTTCATGAAACGAATTCGAAACGTTATTTGTTCATGAATAATTTCAATTTTTTTTTACCAATGACAACTGTTCTGTCCTGTTATGGTATGACATATTTATTGTCATCAAAATATCACTGAATTTATGAAATTTTGTATCCATACGCTTTTATTAATACAATTATGCAGTTTTTCTTCCTCAATATTCTTTATAGACACTATTTATAGTTTAATGCCTTAACTTGGAACAGTGTCCCAAGTGTGGAACATATTTGCAATTTCTCAAATTTATGAATTAATAAGTTCAACTGAATTAGTTGGGTGCAAATGAATTTACCCAAAAGAGACACAGGTACATAGTCGAGATGAATTGTGAAACGAATTCAAACTAATGCTGCTCAGTGAGTGTAGGTAACCAAAGTTGTTTTTATACTAAATGAACTGATGTGTGCATCACATGACTTCCTTTTACTCCAATTTAATGTCATTTTCTCAATATTGGCAGTTTTAATATGACTCAATAGTTTACTCTCTAAATATCACCAACAGTGGTCAAATTGAAACCAGATTAAAAAAAAAAAAATAAAGTAAAACAAAATCGCCAAATTTGTCGCCAAGTTGGTAACAAAACTTGGCGACCAAAAGACTGGCGATATATCGCCAAGTGTCCGCCAAATTGTAACACCACTTGAGTTTACATCGAAATTAACAATGACTTCCCCTCAAAAAGGGACAAAAGATCCCCTTTGGAGCATCCGAATGCAACCAAAAAAGAAGGTGCACAAATAGACGCCACTAGGAGTCTACGTACCAAATTTAAATTTTCTAGGACATTCCGTTCTTGAGCTATGCGACATACATAACACATACACACATACGCACATGCATACGTACATACAGACGTCACGAGAAAACTCGTTGTAATTAACTCGGGGATCGTCGAAATGGATCGTCTAAATGGAGGGTGTCTGTACATTCCTAGGCACATATCAACGTGTGGTCAGGTTGAAAAAAAAATCAACATTCATTCGGGAGTGAGCAAAATGGAAATTAAGGCCGATTTTTGGGTGAAAATTTTTTCGCGATTACAATACTTCCTTTTTTGTAAAAGGAAGTAAAAATTGCATATTTTTTCGAAACAAATTGTGAAACGAATTCAAAGTAATGCTGCGTAGTTAGTGTATGTAACCAAAATTATTTCCATACTTAAAAATTGCATATTTTTTTGAAATTTTCAAATTTATAAAAATAACCCATAAAACTGATACTTCAAAGTTCAACTCACATAGTCTCATAAGAAAACTATTAATTTATTCTGTAACACCATTCATTCCTTACTAGTGAAGTACCAACAGGTGTACCAGCCCTCAAAACTCAGAGTACTGTCCCAAGTATGGGCACATGACTAACAAATTTGTATTATGATCAAGTTTATCAACCTTTCAATCAAGTTAGCGTTTTCATTATTTACTAATGAGTTTACTAACCAAATGTTTCACGAAAAACAGAAAATGCGGGGGAAAAAAAGGTAGATATCACAACATTTTGCGTTGCCAAGGGACGGGAAGATACTATTATACAGTGTGTGTTCATTCTATCAAGGGTTCATGAATTCAAAACTGTGATTTCATAAAATTCTCACATACACAATACATTGTCGAAAGGAAAACTTGAAGAATTAGGGAAATGGGCAGATCATATTGAGTCGTGCTTTGAAGTATTTTTAAACCGATTTCAATTGTAAAGAGACATCTAAATTCTATATTGTTGATCGTTTCTTGAAAAATAAAGAACCATGGCTAAGATATTTCATTACTGGTTGACAAAATCTGCGCAATCAGCAGAAACCATCAAATTCCTTTCAAGAACTAAATTGTAAAACTAAAGAACTACAAAATCAGGTACCTGTTGAAGAGATGACAAGTGTAGTTGGTATAAGCCAGTGCACTATAAAAACAGTGATAAATCACATAATGACTAAATTCTTTACCAACTGGGATCAACCAAACTTCGAAAAAACTATTATTTCCTTTATAACCTAACTGTTGTTATGAAACAGACACCTCAAGAAGTTCTCGCAATCTTTGCTGACAGAGACTTCTCTAGAAGGCAGTGTGAAGAAATTAAAATGATAACAAAAGCAATTAACACTAGATGTTCAATTGCAGAAAGTGTTTAGAAGGAATGTTACCTGGATGAAGACCTAATAAGAGTAACAGATACCGTCTCTGAAATTCAACTTCACGTACTGTCTGACCACGATGGGTTACGACTGTATAAATATAATAGTACAGTGCGGGAGAAACGTCTTCAGGGGAAAAAAAAGCAAACTATGGTACTGATATAAAAAAAAAGGCTATGATGGGTACCAGCAGACACAGTATAAACAATAATTTTAAAACATTACCGAAAACGATGAAAATTTTAAACAGAGCTCACACTACTAATTGTAATTATTGATGGTGAAGGAAACAAAATTACAAAATACTGTTCCTTCCTCTGTTGGATTTTGTCGACCCATACGAGTATGGTTATCATCCTATGCCTGGTATATATCAATTTTTGATGCCAGGTGCTGAAGTTTACCTATCAAACAATCCAACTAATTGCTCAGTTTTCAGAGAAGGCAGCTGTAACCCGCAATAAGCCCCCGCAGCATCACCGAGTACATTTTTCACGGTAATTTTCACGAGTAGATTGTAACAGATGCAGACTAAAGAGACACTTAGAAAATTCTAAACCCTACCAAAGAAATGGTAGTGGACCCAGGCAGCTCTGAAGAACAAAGTCGTTTTCCATAGAAAGAGTAAATATGATGATCGCAAGATGCAAGCACGCAGTAATAAATACTAGATGAGCAAACCGTTTAATTGTAATAAGTCTATAGAAGAGAAAAAAAAAAAGATAGAAATTTTCTAAGAAATATCTTTTTTCCTTCAAATAAACACCTTATCTTGATCGAGTAGCAAGTTTCAATGCATTATATGACAAAAAATCGTACCAAATAATTTTGTCCGGTTTTTTTTTACAAATACTCCTATGTGCGTCGCTTCTTTCCGGAAACCATGAGGAAGCTCGACCCCCCTCCCCCCGTAAAAACTCTTCAAACATGCACACGAAAATCATTTGTAAAAAATTTTTCATTTTTAAGGTTTTTTTCCAAACGGGTTATATATATATTGTTACAAATTCTGTAAATAGTAATTATTGTAGTAACGTAACCTGTAAATAGTTTCCTGTAATGAATATACAACCCCTTAACATATGGCTAAAGTATACAACCCCTTATTCTTTTTCTTATTTCATTCACTGATTTTATCAATGGAAGTGTAGTTGTAAAACGGTCTACGCATTTCTGGAAGCGTGTGGAATATTTGAGAAAATTCTTTTCGGTGTATTTAAGCCGTTAGCGATGGATAAACAGTTTCGATTCAGATTTCGAACTGAGTGTGTGTATTAGCTCTGTTTATAGCGAGGCATTTCGCTGTGTTGTTTTCGTATTTGGAAGTAAATACGTGTGTAAACGTTGAGTTTACGGTGTTGTGTGATAATTGCTTAATTGCTGATGAATAATTTAGCAGTTGTTGAAGATCTTTCCTGTACATAGTGTAAATAAATTTCCTGTGTTTTTATCAAGAACTGTGTTTTTATCAAGAACTGTGTTTTCTTTTCAAGAAAGTGGAAGTCGCACCGAATCCGTTACAATTTGGCGCCCAACGTGGGGCTTCTTCTGGACTTTCTTGGAGTAAGTGTGACTTTGGACATTTTTTCATAAAGACTGTTTGAATTTATAGACTTTGTTTTTATGGTGATTACTCGCGCAATGGATGACCAATTAAAACAACTTCTGGAAGCAATTAATGCTGTGAAAAGTGACTTGACCGAAAGTTTGGTAGCTAATCAAGAACAATTAAAAAATGAATTGGCGGCTAATCAAGACCAATTAAAAAGTGATTTGACTGCAAGTTTTACTGCAAATCAAGAACAATTAAAAAATGATATGGCGGCTAATCAAGAACAATTAAAAAGTGATCTGACTGCAAGTATGTTGGCAAATCAAGACCAGTTAAAAAGCGATTTAACGGTGCTGAAAAAGGACTTAACGTCTAACCAAGAAGAAATTAAAAACGACCTTATTTCGGTAAAGACTGTGATGGAAAATAAATTTAATGACATAGAGCATCGAGTTGATGCAATTGAAGAAAAATTTGATACCGTTGAAAGCCGATTCAATGCTGTAGAAAATAAATTTGAAGATGAAGATAGAAGATTTCATCTACTTAAAGAAGAGATCTTTAAGGACGTGGAAAGGAGATTGGCGACCGCGGAAAGCAGCTCTGTACAGTTTGGTGCTCCCACATTGGTTGCTCGACCGTCCATTAAACTTGCCACATTTGATGGGAAAACTTCGTGGCAGGTTTACAAAACTCAATTCATGATAGTGGCGGAAGCGAACGGATGGGACTCTGCTACCAAGGCCTGTCATCTTGCAGCATCCCTGAGAGGTGACGCAGCGGACATTCTCCAGACCCTTCCGGACAGCCAGCGCCTGGATTTCGCCGCCCTCACATCTGCGTTGGAGCTTCGCTTCGGTGAGAAGTGCCAGAAAGATTTCAGCCGACTCCAGTTGAAATCCCGTTTCCAGAAAACCGGGGAAACCCTGCAAGAGCTAGCGGCGGACGTCGAGAGATTGTCTCATCTTGCTTTTTGTGACTGTCCTGCGGATGTTCGAGACAACCTGGCACTCAACTACTACATCGACGGGGTTCGAGATCCGGAAATCCAGAAAGCTCTACGGATGGCGGATGTCAAAGACCTGAGTTCTGCTGTTGTGTATGCGATGAAGTTGGAGGCCGCCCAGCAAGCAACCAGCAAGGAACGCCATTCAATCCGCGGCGTGAAAACTGATGAGCCTGATCCGGTTTCGTCACGTTTTGCTGATCTGGAAAAGCAAATAAAAGAAATTGCAGGAATCCTCAAAAGGAATTCGGCTTCCAAGGACCATAATGGACAATCACTTAAGTGCTGGAAATGTGGTGGCGAGGGTCACTTACGAAGAAACTGTGAAGCTCGTCAAGAAACCAGAGGGAAGAGCACCTCTCCCTCGCAGGTCCAGGAAAACTAAGCCATGGCAATCTCGCGGGGCGGAGGTCGCCAAATTGGAATGAGCCCCATCTTAAAGTTTTCCAGATTTCATCGACGAGTGGCGGCAGTAATGGACTGTTTGTTTACGCTTATGTAAACGGGTTTCCCTGCGAACTGATTATTGACACTGGAGCCAATGTTACGATCATTAGAACAGATGTGGCTCGTCAATTTGGACTCAACATTCTGTGGACGCCGCCCTGCGTTACCCTCCAAACTGTGACAGGTGACAAGATCGAGATTGAAGGTAAAGTGAACTTAGAAATTGTGTTTGGAAATGCCATTTACCATCATACCGCATTCGTTGCTGCTATCATAGACCCCTTCATTCTCGGATTGGACTTTTTAAAGAAGTATGACTTCAACCTCGACTTCAAGACTAACGAGCTGCACTCGACGAGAGAAGACATAGCAGTCTTTCCCGCAGAAAGTGATGTAAAATCCGCTCATCAAATAATTGCCCAAACAGATTTATCAATTCCCTCAAGGTCAGAATCATTAATACCCGGCTCCATTGAAGAAAGCAATAGTTTTAGATTTGGACTCATTGAATACCCCAACTTAAGCAATAACCCAAAAGGAGTGCTGGTGGCATCTACGCTTGTGGACCTTTCCAAGGATGTAATTCCTGTGAGAGTCGCCAACGTGAGTGAAAGGCCAAGGAATATCCGGAAAGGCGAAGTGTTAGCAACTTGTACTCCCGTAAACTGCATCATTAGAAGAATCAATTCCCCCGAGACTGTGTCTTCTGAGTCCTTGACATCGAAGTTAATTGGGAGTGCACCCTTATCGAAGGATCAAAGAACTGCTGCGGAACAATTGGTGGACGACTTCAAGCATCTGTTTTCATCTACATCGGAGGATGTGGGCCGGACGAATTTAACGCAGCATAGGATCTACACTGGAGAACACCCCCCTATTAAACAGCATCCAAGACGACTACCGTTCGCCAAGAAGGAAGAGGTTGAGACCCTCCTGAAAGAGATGAAGGAGAATGATGTAATCGAACCGTCATCCAGTCCTTGGGCCTCTCCCATCGTCTTGGTCCGAAAGAAAGATGGCTCCACCAGATTTTGTGTCGATTACCGGCGGCTGAATGAAATCACCAAGAAAGACAGTTACCCTCTTCCACGGATAGACGACACCTTGGACACTCTTTCCGGACACAAGTGGTTTTCGACCCTGGACTTGAAGAGCGGCTACTGGCAGGTTGAGATACACCCTGATGACCGAGAGAAGACAGCGTTTACAACTGGACAAGGCTTATGGCAGTTTAAAGTGATGCCCTTCGGCCTCTGCAATGCACCAGCTACGTTCGAGCGTCTTATGGAGACAGTGTTAAGAGGACTTTCTTACGAATCCTGTCTGGTCTACTTAGACGATATCATCATCGTGGGACGCAGCTTCGAAGAACATCTGGCAAATCTTAGGAAGGTGCTGCAAAAGCTTAAGGAAGCCAATCTGAAGTTAAGCCCGTCCAAATGTAATTTGTTCCGCCGGGAAGTGAACTACCTTGGTCACATCATCTCTTCTGAGGGTGTACAAACCGATCCAGAGAAGGTATCTGCTGTCAAGAGTTGGAGTCGTCCCGAAAACATCCATCAGCTGCGAAGTTTCCTGGGGCTCTGCACCTACTACAGGAAGTTTGTAAAGGGTTTTTCCAACATTGCACGACCTTTGCATAAGCTGACGGAGAGCAAGCAAAAGTTCGAATGGTCCAAAGAATGCGAAGATGCATTTCTACGACTGAAGGAGGCTTTAACATCAACGCCTATCCTCGCCTATCCTCAGCCTGAAAAATCCTTCATCCTGGACACTGATGCGAGCAACGAGGGCATCGGAGCTGTTTTATCCCAAGAAATTGACGGAAATGAACATGTCATCGCTTACTGGAGCAAATGCTTATCAAAGTCGGAGCGAAATTACTGCGTCACCAGAAAGGAGTTACTGGCCATAGTGAAAGCTGTAGAACACTTCCATCATTACCTCTACGGCCGAAAATTTCTGCTTCGGACAGATCATGCCTCATTAACTTGGCTTTTGAACTTCAAAAATCCGGAAGGCCAGATAGCTAGATGGATACAGCGGCTCCAGGAATATGACATGGAGATCAAGCATCGAAAAGGGTTATCTCACGGTAATGCTGACGCTTTATCAAGGGGACCCTGTCCTGAGAACTGCCACTATTGTTCCCGAATCGAGAAACAGTATGGAACGACTAGCCCTACCGCCTATCAGGTGACAGTGACTCCAACATCATCAGAACCTGATCCATGGAGTGATGACCAAGTTCGAAAAGATCAACTTGAAGATCCCGACATAAAACCAATTTTAGAGTTCATGGAAAGTGACAGTCGACGCCCTAGCTGGCAGGACGTTTCCATCTTCAGTCCTGCAACAAAAAGATACTGGGCTTTATGGAACTCACTCCATTTACGGAACGGCGTACTGTACCGAAAATGGGAATCTGATGACGGCAAAACATCTAGGTGGCAGTTACTACTTCCCCGATCGAGGATTTCAGATGTTCTGAAAGAAATACATAGTAGTGTGACTGGAGGACATTTTGGTGTCTTGAAAACCCTCAATAAAGTTCGGGAGCGCTTCTTCTGGAGCAAGGCGAAGGATGACGTGGAGAAGTGGTGCCATTCTTGTGACGCCTGTGCTGCTCGTAAAGGACCGAAGAAGAGAAGCAGAGGGAAGCTACATCTGTACAACGTTGGAGCTCCTTTCGAACGAATTGGGATCGACATCCTGGGTCCTCTTCCAAGAACTGCTGATGGGAACAAATACATTCTTGTTTCCATCGACTACTTCACCAAATGGCCGGAAGCATATCCCATTCCAGATCAAGAGGCTACCACCGTAGCAGAGACTCTAGTCCAACACTGGATCTCGAGATATGGAACACCTTTGCAGATTCATTCCGATCAAGGGAGGAATTTCATCTCTGCTGTGTTTAAGGGCCTATGTCAAATTCTCGGAATTGAGAAAACTAGGACAACACCACTACACCCACAATCGGACGGCATGGTGGAGAGATTTAACCGCACAATCCTGAACAATCTCTCACTTATGGTATCCAGAAATCAACAGGATTGGGACAAGAAGCTACCTTTGTTCCTGCTGGCCTACCGCAGTGCTGTCCACGAGACTACCGGATTTGCCCCATCTCAGATGCTCTTCGGACGAGAGCTTCGGCTACCTTGTGATCTCGTCTTCGGTCGTCCTCCGGATGCGCCTTCATCGCCTGAGGAGTACATCCAGGATCTCCAGGCCCGGTTGGAAGACGTTCATAACTTCGCACGAGAGCGAATCAACATCGCGGCGGAGAAGATGAAGACCAGATACGACACAAGGTCTACTGGACATGAATTCAACGAAGGCGACAAGGTTTGGTTATGGAATCCCATCCGACGGAAAGGTCTTTCACCCAAATTGCAGTCGCATTGGGATGGACCCTACAAAGTCGTTAACCGACTGAATGACGTCGTAGTGAGGATCCAAAAATCACCTAATGCAAAACCTAGGGTTGTACATTATGATCGGTTAGCCCCATACTATGGCCATAGTTCATGAGTATTACGTAAACAACCATGGTTGATAACATAAAAGTTGTAGATAATTTTTGCTTTTAATGTTTAGTAATATTTCTTGTCATTATTGTGTTTTCTGTATCTGTTAGTTATTAATTAATGTGTATATTTGTAAACTTGTGATAGAAGTTTGGCACCCTTTCTGGGGATTGTACTGCCCGGGACGTGCAGTCCTTAGGAAGGGGGCAATGTTACAAATTCTGTAAATAGTAATTATTGTAGTAACGTAACCTGTAAATAGTTTCCTGTAATGAATATACAACCCCTTAACATATGGCTAAAGTATACAACCCCTTATTCTTTTTCTTATTTCATTCACTGATTTTATCAATGGAAGTGTAGTTGTAAAACGGTCTACGCATTTCTGGAAGCGTGTGGAATATTTGAGAAAATTCTTTTCGGTGTATTTAAGCCGTTAGCGATGGATAAACAGTTAGTTTCGATTCAGATTTCGAACTGAGTGTGTGTATTAGCTCTGTTTATAGCGAGGCATTTCGCTGTGTTGTTTTCGTATTTGGAAGTAAATACGTGTGTAAACGTTGAGTTTACGGTGTTGTGTGATAATTGCTTAATTGCTGATGAATAATTTAGCAGTTGTTGAAGATCTTTCCTGTACATAGTGTAAATAAATTTCCTGTGTTTTTATCAAGAACTGTGTTTTCTTTTCAAGAAAGTGGAAGTCGCACCGAATCCGTTACAATATTATATACGGGTTATTTAAGGGTTATATATATATATATATATATATATATATATATATATATATATATATATATATATATATATATATATATATATATATATATATATATATATATATATATCATAATTACAAATTTAGCTATGAAAAAAGAGCTACAAAGCTGTTCCATATTTATTAAACACATTACAATTAATGAAAACAATTAGAAATTTTATTCAAGATAAAAATACCAAAAAATTGCTTTGCTTAAGAGAATGTTTTACTCATATATTTAAACTATTAGCAAAAGGCTTCAGAGGAGGATTTACTAGGGGGTGAAGTGACCTTCATTGCGTCCGTGACCGTTATTTTCTGAAACCAATGATATGGAATTAAAGAAATTACTTGCAATTGCTACTATTTTAATCAAGTAAATTCCATAAATTTTTATTTAAATTAGTTTTAGATAGTAGTGTAGTTGAGGATGGACTATCTTACCGACTTTTTAAGTTTTAACCAAGCTTGCTCTTTCCCCCTTTTACTAAACTACAACAATTTTTATATTTGTACTAGCTGCGTGCCCGGCGTTGCACGGGCTACTTAAAAATTGAAAGAGATGTCCAATTGATGTTTTTGTATTAAGCATTGGTTTCCTAGAAGCGAACACGCTTAGCGTCGGCGTCGTTCCTCGCCGAGGCGAAAACTTGATTCTTCTGCTCATGCGCGCCCGAGCCAATTCGGCGTTCTGAGTGGTCACGTCGGAATCCACTTGACTTTGATTTCAGCGTTACGTCGATGAGCGACGTCGAAGATCGGCGCACAGTGGAGTATTTGACTGAAAATCCTGGCCAAAAGTCCAAAATTAAAAATTTACCCGATTTTTATGAAAATTTATTCCATGATAGTTGACTAACTGGTGCATCGATCGGCACCTGTTTTGGAAACTTGAGTCACATACAGTTGCTCATAGCCTCAGTGAAAGATGAGATTTCTATAAGAATTTTCGCTTTTTTGTTACGTTTCAGCTTAATTATTACGTTTCAATGTAGATTTTTTTGTGGCTTTCTAAATGAATGGAATTGAACCAAACCAATTTTACGGTATAAAGAAATGTCAGGGCTTAGTGCTAATTATAAATCAAAGTAAATATTTTTATTTTCTTTTAGTGAAAAAAATAAAGAAAACTTGGTACGTGAGATTTTTAAAGGCTTTTCGCCTTAATTTATAACTAGAGAAAGCTTTTTAAATGGGTGTCGGGCTTGGTCGGGCTGTTTGAAAGTTGCATCGTATTTGGCAAAGTCTCTAGTGCTAATTTCAGCAAAAAAATCTTCCGCCTACAACTGCCCTTTTTTTAAATGATTTTTTTTAAAAAAAGTGCATAATCCGATCTTTTTGTGACAAGTCATGATTTTAAACTGAATTTACCTACAAAGATTTAATAAATTTGCAAAAAAGTTATCATAAGTACTACTGAATGAAAAGATCGACATATTTAAGCGCACAAACAACAGTAAAATTTCAGACACGAGTTTCATGGTTATGAGAAACCGCTTCATCAATGTGTAAAGATGTAAGTTATGGAATGAAAATCATCCAATTAATTTCGAAAACGCTTACTTTTATGCATCGCTAAAGAGATTCACTGCACCCCTAAAACATGTGTTTGCGTTCAGTTATGTTAATTTTCTCATGTACGTTAATGAGTTAATAAATTAAATTATTTTGTGATCTCGCTAAGAAAATTTGCTCTTCCTTAAAATTGAGATAGATTTTCGATAAAATAAATAAATATTTATATTTTTTCAGCTCATTGCTGCAAATAATGTGCCGGGGGAGGGGGTCTTTCCCCCTTCTAGGTAGCAAAAGGGGGGAAATACACCCCCCCCCCCACACTTGCTAGCGTTAGGAGACAATTGTAATTGTCTCCTAACGTTCCTACGCTAGCGAGCTATCCATATTTAAGACATTTTACCTACTCATTGTGAAATTAAAGTTACATAAAATTTTAGTTCCAAATTTGTTCGTACAATTTTTAGCGGGACACATCACACGATGTAAAACTAAGGATCGACCCAAGGTAGGAGTACAATATAATACAATTCAAAAACAAAGAGCTTTTGAATATCCATTTTCGAGTGTTTTTACAGTTATAATATCCTAGTTCATTTATTAATTTATTTATTTTTCCAATAGAAAAAAGGTTCTTTGTAACCCCGAAACCCTTGTCTTTAATTATTTTTGTGCATGATTAACTCAGGGTTTTAGTAATTGAAACCAAACGAAAAGAATAAAATTGATTATTTTTTGGTTTCAAATTAGGGGTTTTGTACAGAATACTAGGATTTTTTTAACCGCTTTTTGCTCTTCCCCCCCCCCCCTCGAACAGTGCACTTAATTACATATCTTCAAAGGAAAACAGCAATTCGCATCGAACATGTTTACTTATCACTTGTCTAAGCATTATTGGCAAAGAGCCAACCGTGGCACTCATTTCGGATCGAGTGAAAATTATTGAAAATTTTTATTTCAACTCATTGAAAAAAAAATCATTATAAATCAGTGAAAGAACATAACTTCACCGTTTTCGCTGTAAATGAAGGTAAGGTGTTTATATTATTTCCTTAAAAAGTTTCAGAGCCATAACATTATTAGAATATTGGATGCAAGAATTTTAGTTTACATGGATTGAATAATTGAAAAAAGTCGAAAAAGTGACCTCCCTTTGTAAATTCTTAGAAATTCGGTTAATTACGTTAGAACTTCAAACAAACCATAATCTTGAAGAAAATTATTTTTCCTATCTAGTGATGCATTAGATTTTTTTCTACGTTTACTAGGATCGTTTTTACGGTCGTAAACATGCAAAAGTCTAAACCGTGGATAAAATATTAAATATTTCATTTTCTAATTCAAATTTTAAAAATCGAGTTTCAAATTGTAACATTAGACATTTCAGACAACTTGTATACCAAATTTCATGTCTATAAGTGGAATAGCTTCGCCGTACAGCGCACAAACGCACACAAGGATGTCGCCTTCAGAAGGGTGAAAATTTCAAACTAGTTTTGGCCAGGATTTTCAGTCAAATACTCCACTGTGCGGCGATTCGCTTCTAGGAAACCAAGGCAACTCTGACATCAGTTTCTAAAGCGCTAAGGAGTAAATAAATACGCGTAATGCAAGGTTTGCAAACACCAGTAGAGCATATTTTTGGCAAAAATCTCTTTAAAGTTAATCATAGTTATCAATGATACAAGTTATGAGTATTTTCAATTAGCACAAAAGATGAAAATATATGCATTATCAATTATAATCTGTGCTCACTTTAAACTGAATTAAATCTGATAGACTATACCTGAAACATTTGTATGTACAATTACGATCAGCTTTTTACATAAAATGACACATACTTTTTGGTTGCTTACGTGAAACTAAAGCACCAAGACTTGATAAATACCAATCAGCATTAATTTAATACCAAGTCATCAGATTCGAATTAAGCTTTAGTTAAAATCCTTAAAAACAATATTTTTGTTCAACTCTGTTTCACTTAAAGAAATCCAAACAATCTTAATTTAACATGTTCTTTTAACAATACAAACTATATTTCAAAAATAGAAACAGGAAGGAAAAAGAGAGTTATTACAATTCGAAAACTCACAGATGTGACGGGAAAAAGTCCAACAAAATAAACATAATTAGTCGCACATCCTAAATGTACCAAAATATGAGGCCAGTGAATGATAAACTTACACTACAATCAATAAACATAGCTAAAGAAACAACTTTCATATGTTGAAAGGAGTTAAGAATGTTGAATGTAAAAAATAAAAAAAGGACAGACGATAAAATAAAGGCTATATCCGAATAGAGCAACCAATTTTAAAACTAATTTAAAATGAAATTCTAGATGGAAACGTTGTTTTAAGATTTGGACAGCAGCCAAAAAAATCTCTTTTAAAACAATTATTAGAATTTTACTTGCTCACGCAAATTCAAAATGGCAACAGGAAAGAAATAAAATTCCCGAATAACGTTATGTTAATTAACGTTTTAATTAATATATCCGCTAATTAAAGTCGCACAATTACGAGATTGGTCCTATTGTTTTCTTTGGGAAATTTCGAATTGATCGGTATCTCGTTTGACTCCCGATTCGCAGCGGTTCTCGAGAAGATAGATCTTCAAACAGACAGACAGACGCGAACAGATTTTAATATTATAGTGGATGGATGGATGGATGGATATGTAAGTGTCTTTCTAACTTTTTGTTTCATCACTATACTATACTGGTATGATAAGACAATGCTATGATTTAGATTGTAATATGGGAATTCCGGGTTAAAACTAGTAGATCCAAATTTGTCCAATCCAAAAGTTGAAGTAAATTAATTAAGGACAAAGGTAATTTCAGTCAATTTGAACTTCTTTTGGGGCTTGTTTTTGATATCATTTCAACACTTTTAACAGTTAAACTAGTCGACCCGTGCGGAACTCCGCACTGTGCTTCAAATCGTTTCATTAGGCCTTTCGCTCTTTAAAAATTTCAAAAAGAATTTTATAAAGAAGAACCGAAAAAAGTAAACGGAAAAACGTAAGCGCACAAGAGAAGGCATGAAATTTGAAGACATCAGTATCAAAACCTCGTTAAATACAACGTTGTAATAATTTGATCATCGCTCACCTTTTGATCGTACATATTTTCAATGCAAACATAAATATCATTAAAAGTGTGGCTGAGTGACACGTGAAAAATCAGTAATTGTGCATATGAAAAAAACAGTTTGTGGCAAATACAGTCCTGCCCATGTGAGCATCTGACGGGAAAGAAAGAAATATTATTGGCATGGATTCGAACTGGCGCCATTCTGATTCACAGCACGACATTCCAACAAACCTAGAAATTGCACCTTCCTTTTCGAATGCTATTCATTGAAGGAATGCGTAGTAAAAAACAGCAAAAAAGCTATTTGCCAAAAAAAATAAGATCATTCGTCTATGTTTTGTCATTAGCCAACATGGTACGATTTAAAATTATTCGTAAAGCATGGCATTTGGTTAAAGAATGAGAAAGATCTCACGTAGCGATTGAAACAAATATTCTAGAGAAGTAATAAATTAGATTGAAAATAAGTGTTTTTATTTTTGAATATTGAACTATTTTCCACAGCAGGCTGCTTTAACCGTTCCAGCTTAAATGCCCACACATGTTTCGCTTTTAATCGAACACCTTAAATTCAAAACCAAAACCAGTTGAACTGAGTCCGTTTTTTAAGTGTAATTTTTCGAACGTCGATAAAATTTTTTTTTTTTTCAGCCGAAAGCAGAGAAGTAGAAAATGATTTCTTACTAATGAAATTGATAATAATTTCAATGTTTTATATCGTATTCGAATAAAAATTAAATGTTTACTTGATGAAACTCGTAGTTTCAATTTGGCGTAATATTTTTTTCATTTGTACAAAATGTCGAACACTGCTATTAGAAAAATCTACATTTCAACATACAATGAAAATGTTTTTCTGCACAAAAAGGATTCCCTTGAGGTAAATCTAATACATTTTTATGCTCACAATATGCTTAGTGGTCTGGACGGTGTCAAAGCTTTAAAAAAAAGGAAGAACACCCTTAGATTAACAATCAACTTATCCGAATGATAACTGTAGCAGGCAAAAAGGAGTTGAAACACCAAGTAGCATTCCCATTGCATTTACTTTATTACGTGAGTTATCTGTTATATATTATGAGTACATGTAATGCGTAATATTAATCTAAATTTGCTATTATGTTGGACTGCCCGAGCTTGTCCGAAGTTCAGTTCGTTTATAGCCGAACACTCTACCGAAAAAAACTTATCAATTCAACCGAACAACCAGTGCTTTTAAGCTTTATTTAAAAACATACACACACACACAGGTTAATTTTATTTTATTTTTCTTGGCGAAAGCGACGCAAAAAATTAAAAAATTGTATTAGAACTTTGCTTTAAAAAAAAAAAATTCTGCATAAGAACTTCAGGCTGCATAAAGGTTTTACAACAGCAAGGGGCGTTTCCGAAAACTTGATTTTTCGACCTAAGTCTACTTTTCGTCATTAGCTATCCTGGTAAATTTTAAAATGAGCAGCGAATAATATATAAGATAAGATATTGAAGAGAAATGTTTTTATTTTTGAAATTTTTTACAATTTGTTATCTCAGGTGGCTTGAACCGTTATGACTTAGATGGCAGCACGTGTTCATCATTTAACAGCACGGTTAAAATGCAAAATAATTTGAACTAAGTTTTTTTCAAGCATAGCTTTTCGAATGTAGTAAAAATGTGATAGGCTATTTGCTTTTTACAAAAAGAAGAAAAAAAATATAGTTTACCCTTCAAATTGAGGTAGTAATTTTTTTACTTGTACAAAGAGTCAAAAATTCATTAGAAGAATCTATATTTCAATATACGATTTATTTTTTATTTCTAAACAAAAAACAATTTCCATTGTAGTCTGAAATCTTAAACCTGATACTTATATATTCGCTTACATTATGCTTTAATTTTCTTACCGGAGCCAAAGCTTATAAAAAAAAGAAAGCCTTATAATTAAGAATCAATTTAGCTTAACGTTGCATTAAGTTTTCATAACAGCAAGGACCGTTTCCATCATTGATTCTACTCCCTCACATTTGTTATTCTTTGATATTAAGTGTTCGTGTAATGCGCGATATTTATCTAATTTTTTGATGCAGATTGGTCGGACGTAGACCCGAACACGCATTCTCCTGGTTCCCAGCCGAACGCTCTGACAATCAAGCTATTCAGCTCCGTCGGTCTCACTGCAAGTTAAAGTTATGAATTTAACCGAAAACTTCATTCTGGTTCTTTAAAACCGGTTTTTTGACACAAAAAAAAAAAAAAAAAAAAAAAAAAAAAACAATTTTTAGGCCGTGGGTCTATTTTTCGTCAGTAGCCTGCACGATTAGCTTTAAAATAAGGTGTAAATCAAAGAAATCGATCAAGAATTGAGGAAGATCTCACGTAGAAACCAAAAACAGGCTCCAGAAATAATATTGTTACAAATTCTGTAAATAGTAATTATTGTAGGAACGTAACCTGTAAATAGTTTCCCGTAATGAATATACAACCCCTTTTTCATATGGCTAAAATATACGACCCCTATTTTATTTTTCTTTTCATTGATAACGGTCTACGCATTTCGGGAAGCCGAAGGAAACGTGTAGAATGTTGTGGAAAATTCTTTTCGGTGTATTTAAGCCGTTAGCGATGGATAAACAGTCAGTTTCGATTGAGATTTTCGAACTGAGTGCATTTTTGCTCTGTTTATAGCGAGGCATTTCGCTGTGTTGTTTTCGCATTTGGAAGTAAATGCGTGTGTAAACGTTGAGTTTACGGTGTTGTGTGATAATTGCTGATGAATAATTTAGCAGTTGTTAACGGTTTCTCCTGTACATAGTGTAAATAAATTTCCTGTGTTTTTATCAAGAACTGTGTCTTCATTTCAAGAAAGTGGAAGTCGCACCGAATCCGTTACAATTTGGCGCCCAACGTGGGGCTTCTTCAGGACTTTCTTGCAGTAAGTGTGACTTTGGACATTTTTTCATAAAAACTTTTTGAATTTGGACTTTAATTTTATGGTGATTACTCGCGCAATGGATGAACAATTAAAACAACTGCTTGATGCAATCAACTCTGTTAAAAATGAATTGGCGGCTAATCAAGACCAATTAAAAAGTGACTTGACTGCAAGTTTTACAGCTAATCAAGAACAATTAAAAAATGATATGGCAGCTAATCAAGAACAATTAAAAAATGATATGGCAGCTAATCAAGAACAATTAAAAAATGATATAGCAGCTAATCAAGAACAATTAAAAAATGATATGGCGGCTAATCAAAACCAATTGAAAAGTGATTTAACGGTGCTGAAAGATGACCTAGTTTCTAACCAAGAGGAAATTAAAACCGATCTTACTTCGGTAAAGACTGTGATGGAAAATAAATTTAATGAGATAGAGCATCGAGTTGATGCTATCGAAGAGAAATTTGAAGAAAAATTAAGTTCCGTGGAAGGCCGATGCAATGCTGTAGAAAATAAACTGGAAGAAGAAGATAGAAAATTTCATCAACTTAAAGAAGACATCTTTAAAGACCTGGAAAGGAGATTGGCGACCGCGGAAAGCAGCTCTGTACAGTTTGGCGCTCCCACATCGGTTGCTCGACCGTCCATTAAACTTGCCACATTTGATGGGAAAACTTCGTGGCAGGTTTACAGAACTCAGTTCATGATAGTGGCGGAAGCGAACGGATGGGACTCTGCTACCAAGGCCTGCCATCTTGCAGCATCCCTGAGAGGTGACGCAGCGGACATTCTTCAGAACCTTCCGGACGGCCAGCGCCTGGATTTCGCCGCCCTCACATCTGCGTTGGAGCTTCGCTTCGGTGAGAAGTGCCAGAAAGATTTCAGCCGACTCCAGTTGAAGTCCCGTTTCCAGAGAACCGGAGAAACCCTGCAAGAGCTCGCGGCGGACATCGAAAGACTGTCTCATCTTGCTTTTTGCGACTGTCCTGCGGATGTTCGGGACAACCTGGCACTCAACTACTACATCGACGGGGTTCGAGATCCGGAAATCCAGAAAGCTCTACGGATGGCGGATGTCAAAGACCTGAGTTCTGCTGTTGTGTATGCGATGAAGTTGGAGGCCGCCCAGCAAGCAACCCGCAAGGATCGCCATTCAATCCGCGGCGTGAAAACTGATAAGCCTGATCCGGTTTCGTCACGTTTTGCTGATCTGGAAAAGCAAATAAAAGAAATTGCAGGAATCCTCAAAAGGAATTCGGCTCCCAAGGACCATAATGGACAATCACTTAAGTGCTGGAAATGTGGTGGCGAGGGTCACTTACGAAGAAACTGTGAAGCTCGTCAAGAAACCAGAGGGAAGAGCACCTCTCCCTCGCAGGTCCAGGAAAACTAAGCCATGGCAATCTCGCGGGGCGGAGGTCGCCAAATTGGAATGAGCCCCATCTTAAAGTTTTCCAGATTTCATCGACGAGTGGCGGCAGTAATGGACTGTTTGTTTACGCTTATGTAAACGGGTTTCCCTGCGAACTGATTATTGACACTGGAGCCAATGTTACGATCATTAGAACAGATGTGGCTCGTCAATTTGGACTCAACATTCTGTGGACGCCGCCCTGCGTTACCCTCCAAACTGTGACAGGTGACAAGATCGAGATTGAAGGTAAAGTGAACTTAGAAATTGTGTTTGGAAATGCCATTTACCATCATACCGCATTCGTTGCTGCTATCATAGACCCCTTCATTCTCGGATTGGACTTTTTAAAGAAGTATGACTTCAACCTCGACTTCAAGACTAACGAGCTGCACTCGACGAGAGAAGACATAGCAGTCTTTCCCGCAGAAAGTGATGTAAAATCCGCTCATCAAATAATTGCCCAAACAGATTTATCAATTCCCTCAAGGTCAGAATCATTAATACCCGGCTCCATTGAAGAAAGCAATAGTTTTAGATTTGGACTCATTGAATACCCCAACTTAAGCAATAACCCAAAAGGAGTGCTGGTGGCATCTACGCTTGTGGACCTTTCCAAGGATGTAATTCCTGTGAGAGTCGCCAACGTGAGTGAAAGGCCAAGGAATATCCGGAAAGGCGAAGTGTTAGCAACTTGTACTCCCGTAAACTGCATCATTAGAAGAATCAATTCCCCCGAGACTGTGTCTTCTGAGTCCTTGACATCGAAGTTAATTGGGAGTGCACCCTTATCGAAGGATCAAAGAACTGCTGCGGAACAATTGGTGGACGACTTCAAGCATCTGTTTTCATCTACATCGGAGGATGTGGGCCGGACGAATTTAACGCAGCATAGGATCTACACTGGAGAACACCCCCCTATTAAACAGCATCCAAGACGACTACCGTTCGCCAAGAAGGAAGAAGTTGAAACCCTCCTGAAAGAGATGAAGGAGAATGATGCAATCGAACCTTCATCCAGTCCTTGGGCCTCTCCCATCGTCTTGGTCCGAAAGAAAGATGGCTCCACCAGATTTTGTGTCGATTACCGACGGCTGAATGAAATCACCAAGAAAGACAGTTACCCTCTTCCACGGATAGACGACACCTTGGACACTCTTTCCGGACACAAGTGGTTTTCGACCCTGGACTTGAAGAGCGGCTACTGGCAGGTTGAGATACACCCTGATGACCGAGAGAAGACAGCATTTACAACTGGACAAGGCTTATGGCAGTTTAAAGTGATGCCCTTCGGCCTCTGCAATGCACCAGCTACGTTCGAGCGTCTTATGGAGACAGTGTTAAGAGGACTTTCCTACGAATCCTGTCTGGTCTATTTAGACGATATCATCATCGTGGGACGCAGTTTCGAAGAACATCTGGCAAATCTTAGGAAGGTGCTGCAAAAGCTTAAGGAAGCCAATCTGAAGTTAAGCCCATCCAAATGTAATTTGTTCCGCCGGGAAGTGAACTACCTTGGTCACATCATCTCTTCTGAGGGTGTACAAACCGATCCGGAAAAGGTATCCGCGGTCAAGAGTTGGAGTCGTCCCGAAAACATCCATCAGCTGCGAAGTTTCCTGGGGCTCTGCACGTACTACAGGAAGTTTGTAAAGGGTTTTTCCAACATTGCACGACCTTTGCATAAGCTGACGGAGAGCAAGCAAAAGTTTGAATGGTCCAAAGAATGCGAAGATGCATTTCTACGACTGAAGGAGGCTTTAACATCAACGCCTATCCTCGCCTATCCTCAGCCTGAAAAATCCTTCATCCTGGACACTGATGCGAGCAACGAGGGCATCGGAGCTGTTTTATCCCAAGAAATTGACGGAAATGAACATGTCATCGCTTACTGGAGCAAATGCTTATCCAAGTCGGAGCGAAATTACTGCGTCACCAGAAAGGAGTTACTGGCCATAGTGAAAGCTGTAGAACACTTCCATCATTACCTCTACGGCCGAAAATTTCTGCTTCGGACAGATCATGCCTCATTAACTTGGCTTTTGAACTTCAAAAATCCGGAAGGCCAGATAGCCAGATGGATACAGCGGCTCCAGGAATATGACATGGAGATCAAGCATCGAAAAGGGTTATCTCACGGTAATGCTGACGCTTTATCAAGGAGACCCTGTCCTGAGAACTGCCACTATTGTTCCCGAATCGAGAAACAGTATGGAACGACTAGCCCTACTGCCTATCAGGTGACAGTGACTTCAACATCATCAGAACCTGATCCATGGAGTGACGACCAAGTTCGAAAAGATCAACTTGAAGACCCCGACATAAAACCAATTTTGGAATTCATGGAAAGTGACAGTCGGCGACCTAGCTGGCAGGACGTTTCCATCTTCAGTCCTGCAACAAAAAGATACTGGGCTTTATGGAATTCGCTCCATTTACGGAACGGCGTGCTACACCGAAAATGGGAGTCTGACGACGGCAAAACATCTAGGTGGCAGTTACTACTTCCCCGATCAAGGATTTCAGATGTTCTGAAAGAAATACATAGTAGTGCGACTGGAGGACATTTTGGTGTGTTGAAAACCCTCAATAAAGTTCGGGAGCGCTTCTTCTGGAGCAAGGCGAAGGATGACGTGGAGAAGTGGTGCCATTCTTGTGACGCCTGTGCTGCTCGTAAAGGACCGAAGAAGAGAAGCAGAGGGAAGCTACATCTGTACAACGTTGGAGCTCCTTTCGAACGAATTGGGATCGACATCCTGGGTCCTCTACCAAAAACTGCTGATGGGAACAAATACATTCTTGTTTCCATCGACTACTTCACCAAATGGCCGGAAGCATATCCCATTCCAGATCAAGAGGCTACCACCGTAGCAGAGATTCTAGTCCAACATTGGATCTCGAGATATGGAACACCTTTGCAGATTCATTCCGATCAAGGGAGGAATTTCATCTCTGCTGTGTTTAAGGGCCTATGTCAAATTCTCGGAATTGAGAAAACTAGGACAACACCACTACACCCACAATCGGACGGCATGGTGGAGAGATTTAACCGCACAATCCTGAACAATCTCTCACTTATGGTATCCAGAAATCAACAGGATTGGGACAAGAAGCTACCTTTGTTCCTGCTGGCCTACCGCAGTGCTGTCCACGAGACTACCGGATATGCCCCATCTCAGATGCTCTTCGGACGAGAGCTTCGGCTACCTTGTGATCTCGTCTTCGGTCGTCCTCCTGATGCGCCTTCATCGCCTGAGGAGTACATCCAGGATCTCCAGGCCCGGTTGGAAGACGTTCATAACTTCGCACGAGAGCGAATCAACATCGCGGCGGAGAAGATGAAGACCCGATACGACACAAGGTCTACTGGACATGAATTCAACGAAGGCGACGAGGTTTGGTTATGGAATCCCATCCGACGGAAAGGTCTGTCACCCAAATTGCAGTCGCATTGGGATGGACCCTACAAAGTCCTTAACCGACTAAATGACGTCGTAGTGAGGATCCAAAAATCACCTAATGCAAAACCTAGGGTTGTACATTATGATCGGTTAGCCCCATACTATGGCCATAGTTCATGAGTATTACGTAAACAACCATGGTTGATAACATAAAAGTTGTAGATAATTTTTGCTTTTAATGTTTAGTAATATTTCTTGTTATTATTGTGTTTTCTGTATCTGTTAGTTATTAATTAATGTGTAATTGTGAACTTGTGATAGAAGTTTGGCACCCTTTCTGGGGATTGTACTGCCCGGGACGTGCAGTCCTTAGGAAGGGGGCAATGTTACAAATTCTGTAAATAGTAATTATTGTAGGAACGTAACCTGTAAATAGTTTCCCGTAATGAATATACAACCCCTTTTTCATATGGCTAAAATATACGACCCCTATTTTATTTTTCTTTTCATTGATAACGGTCTACGCATTTCGGGAAGCCGAAGGAAACGTGTAGAATGTTGTGGAAAATTCTTTTCGGTGTATTTAAGCCGTTAGCGATGGATAAACAGTCAGTTTCGATTGAGATTTTCGAACTGAGTGCATTTTTGCTCTGTTTATAGCGAGGCATTTCGCTGTGTTGTTTTCGCATTTGGAAGTAAATGCGTGTGTAAACGTTGAGTTTACGGTGTTGTGTGATAATTGCTGATGAATAATTTAGCAGTTGTTAACGGTTTCTCCTGTACATAGTGTAAATAAATTTCCTGTGTTTTTATCAAGAACTGTGTCTTCATTTCAAGAAAGTGGAAGTCGCACCGAATCCGTTACAATATATAAGGATCATGCTTCTATATTTTGTCATTAACCAGCATGATACGATTTAAAATTATTCGTAAATGGAATTTGATTAAAGAATGACGAATATCTCACGTAGCGGTAGAAATAAACATTCTAGAAAAGTAATAAATTAGATTGAAAATAAGTGTTTTTATCTTTGAATATTGAACTATTTCACATAAAAGGTTGCTTTAACCGTTACGGCTTAAATGTACGCACATGTTTCTCTTTTAATCGAACACTTAAAATTCAAAACCAAAACCAATTGAACTGAGTCCGTTTTTTAAGTGTAATTTTTCGAACGTAGACCAAATGTATTTTTTGGGTGAAACTCGGAGTTTTAATTTGGCGTAGAATTTTTTTCATTTGTATAAAATGTTGAACACTGCTATTAGAAAAATCTACATTTCAGCGTACAAAGAAAATGTTTTTCTGCACAAAAAGGATTCCCTTGAGGTAAATCTAATACTTTTTTATGCTTACATTATGTTTAGTGGTCTGGACGGAGTCAAAGCTTAAAAAAAGGAAGAACACCATTCGATTAACAGTCAACTTATCCGAATGATAACTGTAGCCTGCATAAAGGAATCGAAACACCAAGTTGCATTCCCACTGCATTTATTTTATCACGTGTGTATGTTATGAGTACATGTAATGCGTAATACTTATATAAATTTGATATTATGTCGGACAGCCCAAGCTTGCCCGAAGTTCAGATAGTTTATAGCCGAACGCTCTACCGAAAAAAACTTATCAATTTAACCGAACAATTAAGTCTAGTGCTTTTAAGCTTTATTAAAATATGAACACACACACACACACACACAGGCTATTTTTTTTTTTTTTTTTTTTTTTTTGGGCCGAAAGCGACGTAAAAAATTGGAAAACTGCATTAGTACTTTGCAAAAAAAAAAAAAAAAGCATAAGAACTACAGGCTGCATCAAGGTTTTCAAACAGCAAGGGGCGTTTTTGAAAACTTGATTTTTCGACCGTAAGTCTATTTTTCATCATTAGCCAGCCTGATAAGTTTTAAAATGAAAAGGGAACAATATATAAGATAAGATATTGAAGAGAAATGTTTTTATTTTTGAAAATTTTTACAATTCGTTACCGCAGGCAGCTTGAACCGTTATGACTTAGATGGCAGCACATGTTCATCATTTAACAACACGGTTAAATTACAAAATAAATTGAACTATGCTCTATTTTAAGCGTAGCTTTTCGAATGTAGTAAAAATGTGATAAGCTATTTTTTTTTTTTTTTTTGCAAAAGATAGAAAAAATATATATTTTACCCTTCAAATTGAGGTAGTATTTTTTTTATTTGTACAAAGAGTCAAAAACTCATTAGAAGAATATATATTTCAATATACGATTTATTATTTTTTCTGAACAAAAAACAATTCTATTATAGTCTGAAATCTTAAACCTGTTACTTATATTTTCGCTTACATTATGCTTTAATTTTCTTACCAGAGCCAAAGCTTTAAAAAAAAAAACCAAAAAAAAAAACGTACAATTCAGAAGCAATTTAGCACAATGTCGCATCAAGTTTTCATAACAGCAAGTAGCATTTCCTTCTCATTTATTCTATTCATTAAGTGTTCATGCAATGTGCGATATTTCTCTAATTTTTTCATGCAGATTGTCCGGACGTGGGCCCGAACGCTCATTCTCCTGGTTACGAGGAGAACGCTCTGCCAATCAAGCCATTCAGCTCTGTCGGTCATAGTGCAAGTTAAAGTTATAATTTTAACCGAAAACCTCATTCTGGTTCTTTAAAACTGGTTTTTTCGGCTGAAAAAAACAATTTTTAGACCGTGGGTCTATTTTTCGTCAGTAGCCAGCACCATAAGCTTTAAAATAAAGTGTAAATCAAAGAAATCGATCAAGAATTGAGGAAAATCTGGCGTAGAAACCAAAAACAGACTACAGAAATAATATATAAGGATAACTCCAGTCACAACTAAATTGGTTTCTGAGCTCACTTAGATCATTTTAGGATGAGCCTTCTGACATTTCTATATCTCGTGGTGTAGCTAGGGTGGGGCGGAGGGCGCGGTCAACCCCCGGGGGGCATACTTTTGGGGGTCGGCAATTCAGCACCTTAAATGCGAAAAAATTTAAATAAGGGAATAATACTATTATTGGAAGCAAAGAAAAAAAAACCCTTCGAAATGTAAGGTTTTGGCAAGATTGTACAATTGCGCTTTTCAGTGTTCAAACTTCAAAGTTTAAATATTTCCATAGTGAACCTCTAAACCTTTCTCATTCTCTTTTCACTCCTCTAAGACAGACTTAAATCTTACTTTTAAAACTTAAATTTCGGGAAATATTTAAGAAAAGACGCTGACTTCCTAATGTCACCAAAGGCTAGAACTGACTTCAGTTTTGATGAAGATTCGGGAGAGAACCCCATCCCCCCAAACGTTACTTTTAACTGCAATTTTTGAAGCAAATTTAGAATATTTCTCCAAGATTGGCACCTGACCCCCCCACCCCCCTTTTTTGGTAGGAAGAATATGGATTAAACTAGCAAAAATACCCGGCGTTGCCTGGGTCAATAATAATTATTAGAAAAAATCGTTACTTGCTTTTGTTTTCTGTTTTAAGTGAAAGAATTTAAAACACATCTTTTTGACGTGATTAAAAATCGAGTTTGTTCCTTACCCATAAAACTAAAATAGCAATAAGTATAAGGAACAAAGTAGTATTGATTTAGAAACGAAAGCACTTTATTTAAGCATATACAAATTTAAAAAACATGAAATTAATCTTCTCATGTTTAAAAAGATTAATCTGTGGATACTTTTTTTTAACATGGAGTCTAAAACCAGGGCTGCGGAGTCGGAAGGAAAATAGCCGACTCCGACCCCGACTCCGACTCCTGGATTTTGAAACGCCCGACTCCGACTCCAACTCCGACTCCGACTCCGGATGTTTTCGATTTTTTCAATTGTATTTTTTCAACTCCCTCTCTCCATTCAGGGGAAGGGGGAAAACCCCTAAACAGAGATTGAAATATTGATTCCTTTTCATGAAAATTTCGCATTTTGTTTTTTATTGTAAACCCAAGACGCATACAACGTTAGAAATTCAATTTAAAAATCAAATTTTCCAACAGTTACGAGTTAAGAAGTGAGATGACTTAAAAATCCCTTTTAAAAAATTTGAAAAGGATTATCTGCAATTTGCCCCCCTTTAATGTTTAACAAATAGATATTGATCAAATCGTGTGCTTTCAATTTTTAAAAGCTGTAACTTGAGAGAAAAAAAGCTTTTTTTTTTTTCTAAATCCAAGTTCTTGAGAGGGGGTGGTTTTGCCTGGGTGACACCCATCAGGAAGATGACACCCAAAGTTAATTTCAGAGTTTATAAATACTTTAATTCTGAAAATTTTCGCGAATATATTTTAAATTATATTTCATCAATCAAATTTCAACGAAAATAGGGCACATATACATCAGGAGCTAATTTTACATAAAATGCGGCCGGTATACAAATTTGTACGAATAGCTTTTACTATACCTATATTTCTTCTTCGCTAAATTTTTAATTTAAATTTTATTGTCTGCTTTAGAATTAACCTTAATATTAAGATTTTAAGATTAGCTGCAATTATTGAGTGTTGCAATCAAGAAATCATTAACACTTATTTTGTTCCATACTTTTTAGTGAGAACCAAGCTTATAGAAATAGTCTTAATAAAGAAAAAAACATTAGATTATTTTTCATCGGATCTTTTGGATTCGTGCTTTCGCGCCAGAACGTTTTTGAATTTGTCGATCACCCTTAAACGTTTCAACCTTAGCTACGGGCCTCGATTTATTAATTTGTTACGTTTCTTTCGCTATTTTATAACTAAGATCGAACAAAACACTATATTTCTATTTTTATTTGAAAGTGATTACTTGAAAATGTTAGGCAACAAAACCGTTTGCTGACAGTCGCTATTAGTTAAGTTAAAAAGCAAGCAAACTAGAGGACGGCTACAGTAAGTTCGGTAAGCATTCAGGCTAGCTGATTGCCATAATGGCAGTTATTTTCTCATTAGTATCTTTTTATACATGTAATTGAACCAATTGGTAGTCAGTTATTAAAAAATGCAAGGAGAGTCAGTGAAAAGGAAAGAAAAAAAGAAACCCGGAGTCGGAGTCGGAGTCGGCAAGTTTTCTAACAACTCCGACTCCTTTACCCCAAAATCAGTCCGACTCCGACTCTTCGACTCCGACTCCGACTCCACAGCCCTGTCTAAAACCTTCTCTGTATGGCTAATGAAGTACGAGGTGATTAAAAAAAAGTAGCTGCGATCGTAATCCCCTTATATTTGCTTTAGTTATTTCGGGAAATTTCAATCATTGTGGCTCTTGCGGTTTTACCGAATTTGCGAAAGTCGTTTCGGGGTACCTTCGATGATGCTCCCCCATTCTTTCCTTACTTTGTAAAACGATATGATATTAATTTTCGTTACAGAGATGTCGTCGCCAGATGCTGAGATATTTTTGGTCACCATAAAATGGCGCTAAACAGTTTCATCCGAAATGTTACCAAAATAAGTAATGAAATTTGGTGATTGTTTGAAATTGTGCAAAAAGGAAAATTAATGGAAGTTTTTTTGCTGTTTATGGATTTGCCTAATTTAGTTGCTGGATTATTTAACACAGTAAAAAAAGTCTTTTGAAAATTCTTTGATTGGCGATATTTTGTTTACATGGTGAAAGCTGAGAAACATTATGACGTAGTCTTCGGTTTCAAAAACAGCAACGTTGAAAAAACTGCCAAATGCATCAGCTACATGATCAATCATCACAAATCATGTATTATTTGCCAATCTTGTGCAAAAATCTTGCTTCAAGATTTGACTTGAGAAAAGCCTTGAACAATCACGAAAAGCAAAGAAAGTCAACAATACAATTGTCGCTATCGACAGGGAGTTGAGATGATACACTAAATACTGTATTGAGTTGAGGAAAGCCTTCGAACATGGATCTAAAAGCTCATAACTCCTTTTTTATTCTACTTAGAAATTTCGAACAGGTGCCATCTTCAGCAGAAAAATCAGAGCTTTCGATGGACATATAATGTAAATATGTGCAAGTATTTTTTCATCCCAATATTAGAGAATTTATACAAAAATTGTGTTTTATTGCCCCCCTAAGGGGGTTTTGCCCCCCATAACGGGACGAAAACTACCCTATGTGTTATTCTGATGCATAAGCTATATTATTGTAAAGTTTCATCAAAATCCGTTCAGTAGTTTTTGCGTGAAAGAGTAACAAACATCCATACATCCATACATCCATACAGACAAACTTTCGCATATACGTATAATATTAGTAAGATTAGTTCCCTTTTACTTCCTAAAATGATGTTTTCAATTTTAAGTTATCGCCCGGCAGAAACTATAGCTACGCCACTTTATATCATTGGGCTTGGGAGGCATTTTAACCTGTTTCGGAAAAGTTAAAAATCAGTGAAGTTTGTCCATGAACTTCACTGTAGTCGTTGATTTTAGAATGCAAATTACCCAGCTCCCCCTAAAAAAAGCGATGGAGCACCCCTCAAGCGTAACGGAAATAGCCTTCCAGAATAAAAGCCCTCAAAAAAAAAAAAAAAAAAAAAAAACCAATGGCGCGATTTGCGTCATTGAACTCCCCCCCCCCCGCCCTTCTCCACCAGGGCACTCAGGTTAATTAGCATTTTTGTTTATTAGAGTTTATTATTTTGCTATTATAGAGTAGTTTCTGCGATTTTTGAGTAATTTTTTAAGTTATAGACTTTTAAAAAGAGGATTTTTTTGTCTCCCCCCTTCCCCCCACAAAAAATGGTGAGCCTTTTCCTCCCTTTTTGTTGGAAGGGTAAGAAGTTATTTGCAACACATTTAACTTTTTTTGAGGGGGGGATGTTCGTGTTTTGCGTTTTTTTCGCTTAGCTTTACTGTACTATTGGGGGGCGGGGCAAACAGAGACAAGTTTTTCTTTATCTGTAAGGTTGTTTAATTTACATAGCTGCAATCAATAGAGTAAAAAGAAATCTGTGCAAAAAAAAAACCTTACTGGCACAGGAGCAGTCCATTTTTACTTTCTTCTATATCTAATATATTAAAGAAATTATTGGATTCGTGCAAATTTTCGAATTTTGACGGATTCGAACGTTTTGAGGTGTGCTGAGTCCATTTCGACTATTTTTGGAAAATGTCTGTCTGTCTGTGTGTGTCACGTCTGTGTGTGAACAGTTTTTTTTGTAGCCGCTCTACAGCAAAAACTACCGCATGAAATCGAACGAAATTTGATACACATATGTGCCCCTATGTGAACTTGTGCCCATTGGTTTTTGGCGCGAATTCCTCCAAGGGGGGTGGAGCAATGGGACGTTTTTCGAGTTACGCGTGCTTGCTATTCCTCAGGAAGTTACTGGCGGAATCAAACAAAATTTGGTCCATATGTTGGTATTAACAGGAACAGGTGCTGATTCAATTTTGGTGTCAATAACTCAAACGGGGGTTGAGCTATAGAACGTTTTTTGTCGTCAATTGTGACTGCTGTATCTCAAGAAATAATGAACGGAATGAAAGAAAAATTTATCGGCAAGTAGCCCTTAGTGGGTATAAGAACTGATTTTATTTTTGTGTCAACAGCTAAAAAGGAGGTAGCGCAATCACCCGTTCTTTTTTTCCATTTTGAGTGCCCTATCTCAAGAAGTAATGCTACGTTCTGGTTGAAATTTGGAATATATGTGAATCCATATGTAAACAGGCTTTGGTTCTATTTTGACGCCGATCGCTCCAAGAGGTGTTGATTTTTTTTTTTTTTTTTTTTTGAATAAAAATAGCTTTACTAATGCAACAATAAGAAAGATAAATCGTAATAGATTGTCGTCTGCGTATTTCTCGTGATTTTAATTGTATGGAAATGATCGGAAATATTCCTATTCAGAGTCACAACTGACTACAACTGTATTTATGTCGAGGACTGCATACTAAGTGCCTTGCCTCCATTATTTTATATACCGATAGATGGCAGCACCATCACCGGATCGAACAGTTAATGAGAATTTAGAACTAGTCCAGGAGCTAATAGCTACCTGGTGCTGGCACCCCCAGAGGTATCGTTTCACTTGGAGGACATTGAGACCACGAGCATATTTAACGTCGCCCAGTCCCTTTTAATGACGACGGTGGGTCTTCGACCATCGAGGTTCGAACTCCGGCCCCGAATCCGACACTCTACCCATCGGAAATATTATCTCAATGATTTAAAATTTTTAACTTTTGCCATCTTATGTTTGTCAACAAATAAAATAATTGTAATTAATTCAAGCAAGGCTTTTAAAATAACTTTCAATTTTCGCTCTTTGCTTTGCTTTTGCAATACTTCAGACATTGGGATGGTCGTCCAGATTTTGCATGTGTAATTTTGTTTTTGTTGGGAATATTGCTTCCTCGTCAAGCATGGGGAGGGATCAGAAAAAAAAGAAGAAAGTTTCGTTGATGGCCACAACAATCTAGTTTAACTGTAAATTGAGGTTCAATAGTTTTAACTTTAAGGGGAAAAAAAGCGCAGATAATCGGTGCATCATTAATTTTGCACTTTTCATAGTAGATAGTCTATAGGCAGTGGCGGATCCACCGGGGGGGGGGGGCGACCGCCCGCCCCCAAAAGGTTTGTAAATTCAAAAAAAAAAAAAAAAAAAAAAATCCGGGAAAAGGTCACCACACTTCCCTTTTCCCCTAACACATAACAAAAATCGTCTACAACAATATTTTTACGACTTTAATTCCGAAAATTTTCCAGAGGAGAGTTCCTCAACCTCTCTCTCCAATGTCATCGAAGATGGTCAAAACTTTTGAATTATTGGAGCTTCAATTTCGAAAAAATGCCCAGAATCGAAAACTTTTTCGAAAATGTAGTTAATTAGGGCCTTCTATTACGTTTTTAGAACTTCAATTCCGAAAAAATTCTGGGGAAGGAGCACCCGATCCCGAGTCCTTCCCCTAACGTCAATGAAGACCCACTAACATTACGTTTTTAAAGTTTCAATTTTGAAAAGTTGAGGGATGATAACTCCTAACTGCATCCCTTTCCTTAACACTACCAATGATGGTTAATAATCGCATTTCAAGGCTCCAATTTCGAACAATTTCTGATGGGGAGTTCCAAAACCCGTTTCTTTCTCTTACGTCATAAAAGATGGCATACAACTGTGTTTTTGAGACTTCAATTTCGAAAAATTGCCGGAGAGGAGATCCCATGTCCTTTTATCCTCATCTTTCAACATCATTCAAAGATCGTCTAAAACAGCGTTTTTGGAACTCTTACATTGAAAAGTTTCTGGAAAAAAGTTCTGAACCCCATGGCGTCTGCTACGTCATCAAAGTTGGCCTACAATTGCGTTTTTAAAACTTCAGTTCCAAAAATTTTTCCGGGGGAAACCCCCAAACACTCTGGTTTTCAGCATTACTTAAGATACATAAAATTGCGTTTTTGAAGCTGTAATATCATAAAACGACTGAGGAGAATTCCTGAATCTCATCCTTTCCCTTCAAGAATACAAAGATGTACCAGTTGTGTTTTCGAAAATATACCCTTAAATTTTAAAAACATTCCACCAAACTTCCCTTCCTCTTATTAACTAATAGTCTTACCGCCTAATTCACCATTAACCTGGGGCCACCTAAACCTCGCGGTTAAGCCCGAAACCGGTCCTTAACCCGGAGTTACCGCCGATTTCGTATTCACCGTCAACTTCAACTACACGCTGACAGGTTTCCGAAACCTTGCGTGGTTGAAAAACCTAACCAAGCTCCGGAGCAAGGTTAAAGGCTTGGTTTGCCTTCTGAGCATGCGCATTACAAGTAAACATTAGAAGCAATGGCGGTTCGAGGCGATCTTCGCTTGAAGGTAAGATATTTTTATTTCCTATAAATGAAAGTTTTTATTTATGTTATTGCTGTTCTGTACTGTATATGTCAATAGTATTCGTTCATAAATTCCCAGTTTGGATTTGATCGGTCGTTTTTTGCGCGTTTAAAAGATGCAACTTCATCACTTTCCATTCCTATTCCGTAGTTTATTCAAAATATTTCAGCTTTACGAGTAATGATATGTCAGTGAACAGAAAAATAGTAATTCCAGAGTTGTGGTATGACATATAAATCTCAATATTAATAATTGCACATTTGGTGACTGAGTTGGAAAGTAGTGTGACATATAATATCTACCAAGTAATCTGTATGTACTCGGTACCGCTTGGTCAATTTCTGGTATACTCGGTCAAATTTTAACTATGTTTCCTGCTTATCCCGAGTAGTTTTGAAATATTTCACGGATTTTTTTTTAAATTTTCAGTTTGCAATCATTTACTACTGTTTTACTCTTAAAATATGACTGTATTGTATATGAAAATTAAGAAAAACTGAACATGTAAAGCAAAGTAAAATTTTAATATGCATATGTCACTTCCACCATTCGTTTTAAACGTGGGAAAGTTAAAAAACATGGCTGGCACTCAAAAGTTTTTTTTATTATTATTACTCTACAAATATTTTATATGTGCAAATTTCTAATATTTAAAAAAGCTATAATAAATTCCTAAATTAGTTGAAATTTCCTCGCATTTAATTCAGTTTTTTGTCTATATTTTAAACTAGTGGTACCCGCACGGCTTTGTCCGTAGTAGAAAATTAAAAGGTCATTTGGTTCCCTGTATATTTACAAATAATGGATGATGAATTTCTCGTCAGTTGGCTATGTTCATTCGCTCTCCCCATTCCACGTCATGACAATTTTGTATTTTACTCATCCATCTTATGATAATTTTGCTCCGGAAAATGTTCTTAAATTTGATATAGAAAAAGAACAAAATCAAATTTTTGAAAAATCGCTTCGAGGTGCAAACCCCCATGCTACAAACTAACTTTGCCAAATTTCATGAAAATCGTCTAAACGGTCTAGCTGCTATGCGTGTCACAGAGATCCTGACAGAGAGACTTTGAGCTTTATTATTAGTAAAAAATACAATTGTAATTTTTTTCTTAAAATCTGTGAGGGGTGCTTAGTTAAATTTCAAATTTAAAAATATCACTATGTGTGCAAAATTGATTTTAATGTTCCAATAAGTGTAACATGCTTCACATTTATGTCAATGGTTATTATTATTTTTTTTAAAGATACTCTGTATTTGACCAAGTACGTACTCGTCCTGAGTGCAGCTTGGTTCCACACTAGTTGAATGTAAAGTAATTTTGAAAAAGTCCTTAATTTCTACATTGTATGAATGTCAGCGTATGCTATGCTATAATCTCTGTATGGCCCCTGCCACATCAACGCCATCCGAAGAGATGACAATCATCTTTTGCCCTCCCCCCTCACACAAAGAATAGTAAAGTTCTGAACATTTTTTAAAATTAATTATTGCTTAATTGAACATGTATTCTGAATTCATCAGATCATATGTGACATAAAAGACAAATATTAAATAAGGCTCGGATCTGCGTGCCCGCAGACTCGACAGGGGGGGGGGTATGTCCTTAAGGGGTCTGACGACGCACGAAATTGAAAAAAAAAAAAAGTAGCTCACTCAGAATTATTAACGTTGCAAATGCACACTGCTCGCTTCTATGGAGGGGCCCTAGAGATTTTGTTGCCAGGGGGTCCAAAATTTGTCGATCCAGGCCTGAATAAATCTATATCATAGCATTTCAAAAACTATTTTTAAAAAGGAATTATATTGGAGGGGAAAAAAAAACCCTTCAAGTACTACGTGGCAAAAGGTTCAATTAATGGGGCTCTCTCTTATCTTGTCACCTGGGGCAATTGCATCCCTTGTCCCCTCTTCAGACAGCTCTGTTCGCAAAATCATGCCAGGAGTCTCTTCTATTTTCACCAGTAAGTATTCAAGCATAACACTGTAAACTACTTTGACTGGTGTAAAATTTGGTCTTAAAATGACTTTGCGGTCCCTCATTTTATTTTAAATTGAATTTAATTAAATAAATTACTATACATTAAATAAATACCTTTGTGCATAAGAAGTAAAATAGGAAATAGCATCATCAAAAAGCAAACTGCAGATTGCTGCAGTCCACGGGTTTCGGCGTTACAAGAAACGCCTTTTTCAATGCAAGAGAAATGAGCTTATGGATTGAAAAAAATAAAGACATCCACTTTTGTCGGGTGTTGGTTTTGACCTTTTTTTATCTGTTATTTTACAAATTATTACAAGTATATGCTTGAAATCCCAAACTGATATTTCAATAAGTTCAAAATCCTTCTCGTGTATGTCAGTGAATTTTTGTTTAGCTCTATTGATAAATACTACTTAGCGGAATATCAATGGTTGAAAGTACTCCTTGTTTGGCCTAAGTGCTACTCCGTATGGCACTGCCTAAAGCCCCTTCGTTAAACAGAATTGTATTTTGTGCAAAAGTGGCAACGACTTAAATTTAATGTTCTTGTACATGAGGGCAAAAAACTATATTACAGATAGTGGCAGTTCTTTAAAATTTCAAAATTTCTTAGAAGATTTTCTAATTTCAAATATATACGAAAAGCAGCAAATAATGTTAACAAAACCTATTAATGTTTTGGGTATAGTGTAGAATTTTAAATGTGCTGCTATTGTTGCCAGTGTGTGTTAGAGTTGTGGTACAACTGATTTGTTTTCTTTTTTTTAATTCAAAAAATTATTTTTATCAGCATTTTGACTTAATTTGTTTTCCAGTCGATTCGGAATTGACTCTGGATACTGAAATTTACAACTTGCTGCAAGCTATCTCAGGAATCATATAACTGGTGACTCTGTCAAAAGGAAGTTTAAATTTATCTTAATTGGTTTTCAATTGTATTACTTTGTATTTGTTTTTAAAAGATTAAATCCTGATTATGTACTCAATTAGCTGAAATAAATTTTACTTGCCTCTGTAACTTGTTTTATATTTTTAGTTATTTTATACACAAAACACACACAAAAAAAAAAAAAAAAAAAAACTGATTGTCAGTTAAAATTATAATTACTAACTATAAATTATGCTCTGATATCATTAACTCAACAATAAGGTGTCCAAGTTTAATGGGTTCTTCATTATTTTAATGTAACTTATGTTGCTTAGCATTTGAATTGATTTAAAACAGCTTAATTAAATTAAAATCATGGTTTGACTAAAGTGATTAAAATAAATCAAACAAAATTCAATTATTCAATGAACTGAATAAAAAGTCATTGATGATAATAGTTTGTCAAAACATTAGATATATCTTTACTTGTTAATTGATATTTCAATGTGTTCAAATGTGAAAGATATTGTGTAACAGATTTCAACATTTCAGAATAAATTATTTTTAAAGCTGTACACTATTGCTCTTTATGCTTTATATGTTCATTGAAATAGTGAATTAAATAAAAGTTTTTTTTTAATTTATAAATATTGTCATGAAAGTAAACTTTCAGTATAGCATAAAAAATTTTTTGTACTTTTAATAGGGAAAGTAAGTAAAATATATTTTTTTTTAAATTCATTTGCACTTGAAAGCATGCTTCATTCTTGTTTTACATTCAGTGCAATGCCGTATAAAAAAGAAAACAGAAATAATGGTTTCCTTTTATAAAAATTAATATAGTGAATTAGTATAAAACTTATTCAAGTGCGTCAAAAACCACAGCTGTGGAATTGGAGGGAAAATGACAGAAGAGCATTAGATTCTGACTTCTTTTCTTCGAAATCAATTCGACTCCACTAGCACTGCCAGAGTTGCAGGCTTTTGAGGGAGAATGCAACTTCAAATCTTGGAATTTTTAACCTCCAACTCCACAGCCCTGTACAAAACTTAAAAAATCTTATTATTTTCTACTTTATTTTGATTATGTTTGAAAGTAAAGTCAAAAAATTGTGAGACATGCAATTATAGTATTGTGGCATTTAATTGAGAAACATATTTTTATTTTTATCATGTGTAAGTTTATTTGAAGAGGTACTCCAAATCAGCCGAGTTCAAATTGCAGTTATTATCAAAGTAGTAGGTGTTCCTATTCACCTGGTAAGTAGCAGATCTTGAAATTCTTCCGCCCAAGAGGTAGGTATTCCGTGATGTTGGTATCTCGCTTGTTGTGGGGGTAATTTTTAGCCTCATGGATATCAGCTTAGAAAGTTAGTGATAAATAGATTGCGCTTAGAAAACACTGAAATGACGTTAGAAGAAATAGGTAAAATCTGTGGAGTGAGTACAAAAAGTGTCGAGAGGATATGAAAGTAGTTTCAGACAACAGGAAATGCTCGAGTCAATTGCACTAGAAAATGCAACCAAAAGGGATAAACTTCGACTCGTGAAGACAAAATTTTATATTGAATGAGTGTTATAAATCCTTGAACAACTTTCCAGGGCCACGGCGGGAGCTGGTGTCAATATTGCACCTTCAACAGTGCGATACAGGCTGTTAGAACACTGGCGGAGAGGATGTTAATCGTACAAGAAACAGCTTCTCACGTCTCTTATAGAGAAAAAAAGGTTAAAATGAGTATTGAAATACAAAACATAGACTAAGTTTTTTTTTCTGACAAAACAGATTTTGTGATTCATAGATTTAAATCCAAGTACGTGAGAAGGAGCAAAGGAAAACCTCTTCAGCACTATACCAAATAAGCGCCCAAGTATCCGCCCAAAATCAGGGTGCTCATCCTCCCTAAGAGCAAGGGCTCACCCCGCGTAAAAATCAAAGATCTCCCCTCCCAAAAACAATAGCCCCCCCCCCCCTAAAAAGAGAAATGCCCCTAAAAATTTCAATGGCGCAGTCTGCGTCATAACACCTCCTAAGTGGGCACCTCTCCTAAAAAGATGTTTCTGGGTTTAAGAGACTACATCTCTTCTCGTAGAAGGAATAACGAACAATACCAGCTACAAAGTTATACTGCCCTGAAAAATGTTTTCAATCGTCTAAACTATGGTGTAAAGGAAGTTGCTTTTTCCAAAAGGCAGCGCACAGTGCCATTTTGAAGCATATTAACAATTTGTGCTCAAAAAACAAACTTACTGTATTGGACTATTTCGGGAATTCACAGAACTTGAATCAGAGAGGAAATTTATGGGCTGTATCAAAAAACAGCCAAGTGAGATGGCACGGATGGAGAAGCTAATTTCCGCCACTATTGGCTTATGGTTAAGATATATTGAATGCAAAACTATACGGACTAGTCGAGTACATACCATGCCGAAACGTGTCTGTGATGTTATTATATCTAGCGGGGCACACTTCAATTATTAGTTTTGAATATTCATAGAAAATGTAAGTAAAACTGAATTTTATGGAAAAAAAATGCATTTCTTCATGTTGATGAGGCAGTAAAAAAGTCTTTTGTTGCACATTTATAAGCCATAAAAAGAAAACCATTGAAAATGTCCTTTATTGTTTCTTATTAAATTTATTAATAAAAATAATAAAAAATAATAATAATGTATCTATATTGGACTTGTTTTATCTGAAATTATTATTACTAGAGATATCCTGGTATGAAAGAGGTTTAAAATAATATTTTTAATCAGATATAACATTTCTTTTATTGGAATAAAATAATTTGTCACTAAATTTTAGTTTATTTAAGAAAAGAGATAAGCAGATTAAAATTATCTATCTCCGAAGCTTTATAATAAGTTTAAATTACATCCGTAATTGTGTATGCGTAGATTCAAAGAAATAATAGCAAAAGTAATACATTTGTTTACACTTGAATTTACACAATTGGCTACTCAAATTTAACTCCGCGTTTGTACTTACGCCTCTGACTTTTTACAAAAACTTTAAATTATATTATTTGTTTTGTTTGGTAATGAACTGTGTTCAATTATTTTTTTCAAATCAAAGAGAGCAAATGCTATCTTCTTCTCTTTACTTTGCAACGCAGCACGGAATGAAACAGCAACAGCGAACGGTCGTTCAAAATGTAAACAAAAAAACGTAGAAAATCATGTGATCATTATTGACCAATAGGATGCGTAGTGTGCTGGCAAAGTTGAGAAACCACGAAGTTGGGAAACCCCGGGGCCTTTTTCGCCGGTGCGTGATCGGTGAATACCGAATATTTCACCTCGTGGTTAAAATCTCAACGCCGAGTTAACGAACCTCGTGGTTAAAGGCGTATGGTTAGGTTAACGGTGAATTAGGCGGTAAAAATTGCGTTTCTAACAAGCATTTTCGAGGGAGAGCCTGCAAACACTCCTACTTATGCGCGAATATTAAACAACTGAACAACAAACAAATCCATAACTATCTTCAAATTTTATGTACAAAAGGAAATTTAGTATTTCATTATGTTTGGTATGAAAACTGGTAAAAAGAGATGCCATTTAATACTGCAACCTATCTTTTATAAGGAAAAAAGTACAATTGAGGACCTGAAAAGCTACTGGAAAAACTTCACGAGTCCTCAAACGAATCAAAAGTTGAAAGGTTTTGATTAAATAATAGATCCAGAATACTAGTATAGAAACTCTTTTTTTTTTCACTTTTTCATTCTTGTGTGTGTGGGGTATTCGAAACACTTAAAACTTTCATTCAAACTCTTTGAACGATACATATTATTCCAAAAAATATAAAAAAATATGCTTCAGTTCTTAAACTTTTTTCTAAATTTTATTTTCATTAGTCTCATCTCTCCCTCCCCCCTTGATGCATTACTCAATCGCCACTCCCAACACGATTGTCTGGATTCGCCGCTGTTTGTGGATAAGGTGCACAAAGATATAGCAGTATGGGTAAAATGGCAGAAGCAAGATTATGCATTGAAAAAAAAAAAATAAAATAAAATAAAAAAAATAAATAAATAAATAAATAGAAAAAAACAAGAAATTTTTTGAAAATCTTAAAAAAGTAGGAAAAGAGGAAAAAATAGGTCTGCGGACCCTGAGTACTTATTTTGTATAAGGCCTTATCTGGAGTCTTGAAACTATTGTTGCCACATTAAAAAATTCAGAATTTTGCATTTTAAATAATGCATAACACATTAAGTTTGAAGTTTTTGCCAAAAAAGTTGAAATCTTCATAGAGTGATTTAAGCTATTCTTAAAAAATCAGTTCCCAAATTCAAAGTAAGATTAACTAAATATATTTAATATTTCATTTCAGTGTGATAATTTACTTATAATCAGTTCTGTATTAAAACATAAAATTAGGATTTAAGTCAAGGAAATGACATTATCAACTTCCAACAGGGCAGCGAGAAGTACTAGTGCTTCCATTTTTAAAACTTGAATTTTAGAGTAACATTGAAATAATAACACAAAATTGCGTTCTTTGCATAAGGAAATGAACACAAACACGTAATGGAGTTCAGATTTCTTGCAATTTATAGTGGTTAATGAAATATTACTTTGAGCAATCATATTTGTTTGGAAATAATATTTTCATTGTTTCTTGAATTTTTATATATTTCCCCCTTAGTAATGAAAAGAATCCAAGACACTATTTAAGTTTAAAATAATTTATTATTCAAAGTTCTAAATATAAAATTTGAAATTCTTATTAAAATTAAAAACAATCCAAATGAGTCAAAAACATGTTATAACATTGCAGATTATCTGACAAAAATATTTTTTTATGAAAGGGTACATAAATTTATTTCTATAAAAATAATATGGCAGTGCTTAGTGACAAGTTTAAATGACACAAAATCATAACTATCAAAGAATATGACACAAATTTTTGATTTACAGTAGACCCTCGTTTTACGCGGGTTCACGGAAATGCTGCAAAAATCGAAACCGTGTAAATTGAGACCTAATACTAGAGTTAAAATAGGGGTTTGGTTCCATAGATTACAAAATACTTCATTCTAGTAATGACTAATTGTATAATAAGTTTCATGTTTACTTCTATCGACTTTTATGAACAACACGCATACAGAAAACATAAATTAATTTCGTGTTCTGTTTATAAAGAGGAGCTGGCTATTCTAGTCTTTTGGCAGTCATTAAGAATTTTTCCCTGTAAATCTTTGCACACAGGGCCGGATTTGGAATAGTGGAGGCCCCGGGCCAACGAAGGAGTGGAAACCCCTAATCAGGGTTCAAAAAGATCATATTTTTGAAAATACCTGATACTTTGATATATATCTGAATATTTTGATATATATATATATATATATATATGTATATATCTGATATTTTCAACCCATGAAAGTTAGGATATTTTGTAAAAATTTTATTGTGGGGCCCCTTTGCTGTAGATGGCCCGAGGCAATGGCCCTGCCTGCCCTACCCTAAATTCGGCCCTTTTTGCACAGCATTAACACCATGATCACTTGCATCATTTCCAAGATAGAATCTTCCTTCACTAAGAAATCAGAAAGAGCACTTCTTTTGTAGAGGAATGGCTTAAAATTTTCAATGTGAATGTTTCTGATTGTGCGTCACCGACGTCGATATCCTTGTTGGATTTAGCCTCCCTTGTCACTCCTAAAAGCTCTTCTTCCAGTGAGTTCTGAACTATGAGTTTAATAACTTTACTTCTGGAAAGAGCTCTGGAACCAATCGCATAAAATGTTTACATTGGCCTAAGCTCGATTATTAGCACGCCAAAATGCAGTTGATTATGCATAGTCTGCAATCTTGAGGGGAAAATTTTATCTGTTTGCATTGCCGTATCTGCGTAAAACCAGAACTCATCTGAGTAAAATAAAATAAAGGTGTTAAATCTTAAACCGCATAAAATAAACCTGTGTAAAACGAGGGTATACTGTAGTAGCAACCAGTGTAGTAGTTAGGGAAAAAATATTTGGAGAACTCACCTTGGAGTTTCAGGGAACTCACTGAAAAAAAGGTGGTTTAAAACCAATTTGCATGTTTTTTCCAATAAAAACAACTACCTTGTTAGGTGAGGTTCCCCTCTTTCCCCCAACTGCAAAACTGTTTCAAACATGTAACTTTTCATCAAAGTAAAAGTATTTCAACAACTAATTTTAGAATAAATTGACAATAGTTACACATTATGCTTAAAACAAAAACATTTTTAGTTAAAAAAAAAAAAACCTATTAAAATATTTAGAAAAAATAGCAACATATTATGTACCAAATAGATTGTTTAAACCCTTTGAAAACCATCAGCTTTGAGGTAAAAAATGGAAGTTTGAGGAATTTCAAAAAAATAAAACAGTTGTTGGTCTTTTTTTTGCTAATATAAGATCCTGCTGTCTCCAACATAAAAAAAAAGAAAAAAAAAATCTAAATCATGTGTATTTGATAATTAATAAATAAATCTGGAGTTTAGGGGACACATGTGTCCCAGAACTGTTCCTTAAAAGTTGAACTTCAAACATCTCTTATAGTCACATTCTTAAAAAAGAAAATTAAAAAAAGACAAAGTTAAGCAGAAGTTTATTAGCAATTCCTTTGTATTATCACAATTGAATTCATATTTTTAACTTGAAAATAAACTAAAGGAACTAAATGATACTTCACAAACACTCAAACAGCAATTTTTGAACAGCTCAAATATCTTAAGAGTCATTTTTTTTTTAAAGCTGGACTTTTAATAGTTGATGTCTTCAATTTTCGTAAAAATTTCAGGATGTGTTAGCAGTACTATGATAAGAAAAAGTGAAGTTCCTTTTTTAAAAAAACTGATTTGTTTGTCCTTGAGTAGGGGTCAAAGTTTAAGGTCAAGAAAAAAAGAGCAAACTATATGATTGCTTTACTTCAAAAGCAATGAGTGAACCAAGCCAATTCTTTCAAATGCGGATACGACTTGATACTAGGTACATTCTAGTAATAATATTTTGGTGACTCACTCATGGCTTTTGCGCAAAGGTCAATTGAAAATGCAATTTTTAAAACATTTTTTGCTTGTTTGGGCCCGAATATCTGCTAAAGCCGTGAGTAACCCTTGGAAATAAGTATATAATTAACTACTCACCACAGTATAGTACTAAGAAAAATATAAAATAGCTTTCATTTCTCTTCGCTTTAGTAGTTAAACGGTCTCAAAGTGGATGATTTTTTAAAAATGGCCAAGTTTAGAGTCAATAACATTGATTGCAATGGGTCAACAACTTTGGGACACAGCTGTAGTTATAGTCCAATTGGAGTAGTTTAAGGTCCAGGTTAGAAACCCGTGGCAACTAATCAACTTTTTTAATTACCCGGTCTCAAAGTTGATAATTTGAAACAACAAGAATCACAGTTGAAGGTCTATTACTCTAAAACGCCTGAGTCAATAACTTTGAGCAAGAGCTGTAATTATGCTCTATGTGGTATAGTTTTAGACTCATGTCAGAAAACCATGAGATCTAATCATCTTACTTAATTAAAAGGTCTCAAAAATGATGATTTCATTATAAAAGAGCGTTTTCTCCCGAGTTTATATGCGTGCTACTCAAAATCTTATGAGCTCAAACTCACATAAATACGAGAATGAATCAACTGCCAAATGTACTTTAAGCTCACAAAATTTCACGCTTTCAGTGCAATAAAGTTTTCTGAAACCTTGACCACAACATGGCAATTCTTCTCACAAAGCTGATCCGCCATTTTGGAGCACTATATGTTGGAGATCCTATACCCTCAGGTTTCGGATTTCGGAAGCTGAAAATTAGCATCATGTTAATTTCAAAGACATCTTTACGCTTCAATAAAATTCCATCCCTTTTGGGGATGATCGTTGGGGGACAGTTTGAAAAATCAGGTCAGTTGACGTGGAATGACCCTGATATAAACATTATGCACATTTTATCCACATCTTTTTGTATTGTATAAAAACTACAGTGTTTTTTTCTTCTTTTCTTTTTTTTCTTTTTTTGACTTTGTACTTATGTTTTTACTTTTGAGCCAAATTAAATAAATTTGTTTATTTATAAAAGTTTAATTACCTAATAGTGTATATGCAAATTCTTATGTAATTATGAACTGAATCTCTTACCCGCTTGCAATCTGCTTCCTAAAATATGGCACTGATTTATGATCATTTATAAAGTTAAAATAAGCAAAGATGCAGGTGAATTGTCACACTGTTATATCCGAGTGATTCCACTTCATCAGATATAATTTTTTTAAATTGTCCGTGCTCAATCATCCCCGAATGGGATGAAATTTTACAGAGGTGTAGAGACGCCTTTGATACTAACCTATGCAAATTTTCAGCTTCCGAGATCTGAATCCTGAGGATCTAGGATTGGATCTTGGATCTCCAAAATGGTGGATCAGCTTTGTGAGAAGAACTGCCATGTTGTGGTCAAGGTTAAGGAACATTTTATTAGACTGGAAGCATGAAAATTTGGGAGCTTAAAGTACATTTGGCTGTTGATTCATTCTAGTATCTATGTGAGTTTGAGCTCATAAGGTTTTGAGTAGCACGCATATAAACTCATGAAAAAACACTCTTTTATACTGAAATCATCATTTTTGAGACCGTTTAATTAAGTAAGATGATTAGATCTCATGGTTTTCTGACATGAGTCTAAAGCTACACCACGTAGCATAATTACAGCTCTTGCTCAAGGTTATTGACTCAGGCATTATAGAATAATTGACCTAAAACTTTCATTCTTGTTGTTTCAAATTATGAACTTTGAGACTGCGTAATTAAAAAAGTGGATTAGTTGCCACGGGTTTCTTACCTGGACCTTAAACTACACCACTTGAACTATAACTACAGCTGTGTCCCAAAGTTGTTGACCCATTGCGATCAAGGTTATTGACCTCTAAACTTGGCCATTTGAAAAAAAATCATCAACTTTGAGACCGTTTAACTACTAAAGCCAAGAGAAATGAAAGCTATTTTATATTTTTCTTAGCATTATACTGTGTTGAGTAGTTAATCATATACTTATTTTCGAGGGTTACTCACAGCTTTAGCATATATCCAGACCCAAACAAGGCAAAAAAGTTTAAAAAATTGCATTTTCAATTGACCTTTGCCCTCAAAGACATGAGTGAGTCACCAAAATAATTATACTAGAATGTACTTATTATCAAGTAATATCCTTATTTAAAAGAATTGGCTCGGTTCACTCATTGTTTTTGAAGTAAAGCAATCATATATTTAGCTCTTTTTCTCACGACCCAACTTTGACCTCCAGTCGAGGGCCAACAAGTCAAATTAGAGAGGAACGAAGCCTCACTTTTCCTTATCATAATACTAGTAAAATATCCTGAAAGTTTCAGGAAAATTGAAGGTGTCAACTATCAGGCCCCCATTCACTTTGTCCAGCTTAAAAAAAATGACTTTTAAGATGCAATTGTGTCTCTGAAATGTCAGTGATGTTTATAAGCCTTTCATTATATTTTCTCTAATCATACAATCTCGAAATTACAAACATGTAGCTCCTCATTATTTTATATCTATGAATACAATTTTTTAAAAAGTATATTTGATGCACCAAGATTATGAATAAAATATACAGGGAGTTAAAGACTTAATATTATACTTATTCAGTAAGCTAAATGAAAAAAACTTTCAAACTATTTAGTGTCATTCAAATGTAAACATAAGCAAGAACAATCAAATACATGGCAATATTTATATGGAGGAAATGTGAGAATAATTGAAGATGTTAAAAGCTTCATGAAATCAGTTTCTCCTTCAGAAATACAAGTTACAAGATACAAGGGCTGAAAAACAAAGAATATACATTTAAGCAAAAGAGAATCAAAATCTGTGTATGAAAATGACTTTACAACACATGATACTTACAACAACGATCAATGGCAGTAACTACACTTGGGATGGCATCGAACTCCATTCAACATACATTTGCAACCACCACTTGTATCACCACCTCGTCCCTAAATATACAAAATGAACATTTTAACAAAATGCATGTACTAGAAACTAATCAAATTAAAGAATTTGTCACATACTAAAGAACTATACAGGCTGAATATTTAGGGCCATGATCAATGCTAGTATTACTTCTTGCTGTAGTCGAAGGGAAATAATATCAAATTTCACACACATAGCTGCCCCAAGTCCCGCTTCATTTGGGAGAACTTTGATGCCTATTCCCAAATTTCCATCAAAACAACCAAATTCCCTCCCAAAAAAAAAAAAAAATCAGTCAATCGTAAATCGTGCATTTAAAACAACACGTTACAAAAATGGTTACGATTCCTGTTGGAATTCCATAAGCTGATTTTCTGGTCCTATAAAAGCAGGGGTTGACACTGAAAAATCAATTTCTGGAGCAGTTTTGGAGCAGGTTAAATTGCATTTTAAAGTAGCAATTTGAGGCTCGAGAATATGTTCAAATAATATTTTAAATGATTAGCAAGCACAGTTAGACATTTCTTACAAAAGGTATAAATTAACAATAAATATCATATAACTACAGTCATCAAAAATAATAAATCATTTAACATGCAAATAACTGGTATATGCATGGACAATAGAATTCATTCTTAATACATCAGCTGGACTTTTCAAATAAACACAAAAAATAAAATATAAATATTTTCTTTACTTTTTTTTCACACACACAAAAAAAAAGAAAAAGTGATTTGAAATGTTTTTATTGTTTTTGTATTGCAATAAGAAACAGGAAAATTGTAACTTTAAATGCAGGGAATTCAGATGATCAGAAAATATTTCTGTTTTATTAACTGGCTGAAAAGAGAAGAAATTTTTTCCTAAGAAATCCACTGGTTTTACTCTCAAATTTAAAGCCAAGTTACCTTAAATATTTTATGGAACAGAAGAAAAGTGTACTACAGTTGAACCTCCATATATCGAACTTCCACATATTGCAATTTTCTATATATTGAAATCTCAGCAAATTTCTATGTTCATTACATAGAAAATTTGTTTCTATATATGGAAAAAATCTCTATAGATCGAAACTTTTTTCTAGGCGTTCGTAGACTTTTTTTTTACATTTTAGACTGTCTCATGAAAAATGAAGGTTAGGGGAGAAAATTATGTTCACTAAAGTTTTGCTACGAAACTCATAGGGAATCTGGGGTTGAGGGGTGTGCAGATAGGTCGTTATTCCATTCTGGAGTTCTTAAATTCCCACAAGTTTATTTCAAATCTTAGTTGTTACCAGTAACACTGTAAAATCGGTTTCAAGTTATCCCTTTTGTCTGTTGATTATCATTCCTAGTCTTTTTAGATTCAGTAAAAATCATTCAAGTTAAGTAGATTGATTTTTTACTTTTCTCTTGATTACATTGTCAAAACAAAAATCCTCTAATGTTGCGGATACAGTTGAATTACCGAACAATGAAGACGTATGAAGGCGCAAAAATATAATTTCTGTAACTTTTTAATTATTAACTTTCATTTAATCTGATGCTCATATAAATTAGAAATTTGGTTTCATACACGAAATTTAGCTTTAATTTTAATATTTTAGGAGATTTTTATGATAAAATAAAATTGTCTCTATGTATCAAAATTTCTATACATCGAATTTTTTTCCGGCAATTTGCTATTTCGATATATGAAAGTCCAAATGTATATCCAAAAATGAGAGATATAATGAAGTGTTATTGTAAATGAAAAGAAAAATGATGTTTCAGAAAAAAAGATAATCGTAACGAGATAAATTCATTCCCTTAAAATTTTGAATTCAATGATGAACTTACACCAGGGCCCCAGCGTGGTCCTTTGGTAACCCAGCACACTTCAGTATGGCACATTGAACACTTGAGCCAATCACAACCCCACTTTTTCATCAAAATGACTTGACACTGAGGGCATTCCATAGCTTCTCCGTTTTCAACCATGCTCTAAATTAAATAAAAAGTCACAATCAATCAAAAAATTATTTAAAACTTAGACTGATACAATGTCATAGTTTGAAAAGACTAAAAAAAATGCATTTTTAGCTTGTCTATTCTTTAATAATAATAAAGCTGAAAGTCTCTCTGTCTGGAGATGTCTGGATCTCTGTGACGCGCATAGCGCATAGACTGTTGGGCCGATTTTCATGAAATTTGGCGCAAAGTTAGTTTGTAGCATGGGGGTGTGCACCTCGAAGCGATTTTTCGAAAATTCGATGTGGTTTATTTTCTATTCCAATTTTAAAAACAAAACTATCATAAGATGGACGAGTAAATTACGAAATTATCATAACATGGAACCGTAACATGGGCACAAGCCAATTAGCGAGATACGAAATTATCATATCGTGGAACAGTAACATGGGTACAGGCCAATTGGCGAGAAAATTCACCCTACATTATTTGTAAATATACAGGCAAACCAAAAGACCTTTTAATTTTCCTATTACGGGCAAAGCCGTGTGGGTACCACTAGTATTACATAAAATGATACAAGAAAAAAGAGTAATAGATATTATTACACATTTACTTTCAGCAGTTATTAAGTTTCCTTTTACAAAATTTTTTTCCCCCACTGCCTTTACATAAATATTAAATCTGAAGAAAACATTTTGTATGCGAAAAATCACAGGGTTCATATTCCATTTTAGAAATAAAAATAAAGGAGCTTTGAAGGAGAAAAATGAGATTTTGAAGGTCTAAGTTTTTCACATAAAAATTGCTACTTCCTAATCAAACTTGACTTAAAATTTTGCAGTTTTTTACCTTTAAATATTCTTTGGTCTTTCGAGCTTCCTCGCTACTGTCGCATCTGACGGCTACATCATCTTGGTACTGGCGACAGTTTTTGCCTTCATGAATAGCGGCACAGGTTAGACAATTGGTCTTCTTACATACAGGGCATAAGAATGTGTTCACATTGTCTTCAAAAAGACACCAACCGGGACAGTCCGGAGTCTTGCAATGAAAACTATCTTGAGCTTGACTCTCGGCTAAAGCCATGCTTTTTTGTAGATGTCGCTCGTAGATATTTTTTGGAACAAGCTGAAACATTTTTTTTTCACAATTTACTTGAATTAAATAACTACATATCATGGGAAAAAAAGGATGGAAAAACATCAAGGAATAATACTGCTAGATTTCCCGAAGGACGATGAGAAATTTAGAAAGACGTTAGCTTTCAACTTTAAGCTAAAAACTGAACCATACTGCCCCGCTAAGCTCAGATGTGATATCTGCACATTTTATCGAAATCGAGTTATTGTCACCCGTTGGTCATTAGTAATTTAGTTAACTAAATCTCAAGTGTTTTGGTGATTTGTGAAAGCTAAATATTAAAAAATGCTACAGCAAAGAAATGGTATCTGCATATTTTGCGTAGTTTGCAAAAGCAATTTGAACGTAAGTGACTAATACTAAACCTTTAAAGTGGTATCTGAGCACTTACCCTTTTTTTTCCGTAGTAATTATGTAGATACAACTTTTATACCTTAGTAAAGCAGCATAGTTATGTAGCAGTTTATTGTAACAGAGTACTAAAACTAGTTTACCTTTGAGTAGTTGATATAGGTCGACAATAAAAACTAATACAACTTTGCATGAATGTTCAAGTCAGGGCTGGCACGTTTCTGCCGGGGCGGTTAAAACCACTGGTAGAAACTGGTTAAAACCAGCATGGCAAAAACCACTTTCTGCCACATTTTCGGTGGAAACTGGCAAAAACTCTCAAAATGACAAAAAAAAAAAAAAAAAAACTGTTGACAGACAATAGAAAATGCATGGAAAAAATAATTAATTGTTATCCAAAGCACAGTTTAATTTACAATATTATCACAATTCAGATTCAAATGTTACATTGTTTGGACCCTGCAGTTACTTTATGGAAAAGGTGATTCCAAAAATCTAAATAGTTTCTCAATTTAATATGCACGAATGAGAAACTTTAGAATATTCTTGCAACAGAAGAGCTAGCAGGCAATGCATCAAGGAACAAGCAATATTCATAAAACTTTCAAATTGTATATTTTTTTAAACTGGTCCATCATGTAGTAACTAGGGTAGTGGTAAAAATTCGACTGGAAAAATGAGTTTCGAGAAGTGGGGCCAATTTGTTTTGCAAAGCTGTGATATAAGGTACAAAATCTAGATTAATATTGGCAAGTAAAATTTGACTCTTCTTGAAGCACATGATAATTTCAATCACAAGCAATTTAGATGAAGCTTATTTGTGAGCAAATTACAAACAGTAATACCAGTTTAATTCTGTATGTCACTCCTCTATCCTAAGAACCCATATGATTTTCGTCCTTTGTTAGATTAATCCAAATATTACGAGTATCAGCTATTGAAAAGTTCCCTTTCTGAACTAAATCAAGGGCACTAGCATAACATTTTATTTTTTATTTTTGAAATGAAGTTAAATTTTTTTTGTTTACCTAAACAAATATCATTTAGTAATTACATTAGTTTTTTAAGACAATTTAAGTTTTTGCCAGTTTCTGCCGGTTTTAACCAGTTATAACCAGCTTCTGCCACTGGCACGGCAAAAACTAGTTTCTGCCGGCAGAAAGCCAACCCTGGTTCAAGTAAATATTCAGATTTTTCTATTTAAATTTTTATTTAAAATGAAAATTCTTAAAAAGGAAATGCATGTAAAATATTCATCTCTCATTCTTTTATGAAAAAAAAAGCACTTCATTCTACAGCCAATTATATTTTTGTGTATCGTCTGCTGTCAAAATAATCTTTATGCTCTGTAAAACTGAATCTAGAAAATAAAACCATTATAAATGACAGCATCAACACATTCTTTGAATATTATAAACAGAACATTATTATGGTTTACAGTTTTAAATGTCCGAAATTTTGAAAATTGTATTTTTCAGAAGGCAGATTCCATTAGATTTGTCGCTGATAAAATAAAGCGACAGCAGAATCCAAGTAAAGCATTGTTTTCAGTATTATTTAATATATTAAGCGCATTTTACTAAGCTATTTTTGTCGTACCTGTGCAGATACCCATAAAAATGACTAGTAATAGTCACTTACAGCAAAATTAATCTAGTATATGAAAAGGTTTTTGAAGAAAAAATTTGTTGCAACTACATTTATTAATTTTAAATAAAGACTTTTACAAAAAATATGCTCTGACGTAGGTTAGATAAGTTAGCTACGCAATGGCTAGCACGAGTTGAACAATTAATTAAGTCACAAATCAAAGAAACAAGTTGTAAAGCTTTAATGATCAATTTCTCATTTTGAGCTCTACTGCAGATACCACATCTGTGCTTAGCACAGCAGCATAGCTGACAACATTGAAAACTGAAAATTAGGGAAAAATGCGTAAAATTGGGGTTACTTTGCATGAATGAGTTTAGCAACAAAAATTTAAGTGTGAAAACAATTTTTAAAATATAAATACGGACTCCTTAAATTTAACCTATGTACGGATCGAAGTTTGATGTTTGCAAATCAGGCCGGACTTGAAATTTAGAAATTGAGATTATACTTTTTTAAAGTTAAAAAAGCTACCACTGTTAAGTGATAAGAAAATGGGGGGGGGGGGGGGGGAGCAATAATTTTTCATTAAAATGTTTAGTTTAAATAATTCCAAATTGTATTTTAGAGTACATAAAACATTTTCAGCATTTATCCTTCAACGATAATAGTTTATCTGTACAAATAATGAAATTAGATGTTTGTGTGTGGGTGGAGCACTTCTTGGGAAATCGGTAAGGCCTAGAAACATTAAGTTTGATATGCTTATGTAGTTTTTGCAGTCAATGTGCATCAATGAGGCAAATTTTTGATAAAATAATTAGAAAAAAAGATATTCAATGTTTTATGCGAGTTTTAGCCTTTTTCTCCAACAGAGCCACCCAATTTTAACAGCCATCTAATTGTGTAACAATGAAATATTCTCCCACAGTGCAAGTCGGGGTTAGAAATAAACGTACATTGTTGCGATGTATGTTATGCTATGTATATATGTGCTGTATGTCTGTGAGTTGTAAATTTGAGACCATTGCAACAGTCACTGAGAGATTGTCGCTGAGAGAAAAATTGTTAGATAAATAAAGATAGACACATAGATAGATAGATCAATATAAAGTTAATGTGGAGAACACAGATTAATAGTAACAAAGATAATAAAAAAAATTCCGGAAACTAATAGTTTAACAGATTGATAAAAATTGGCAGACAGTTACAGAACTATATAGGCAGATTTAAACATAAGTACAGAGATATAGAAACTATTTAAAATAATTTTTAACAATAATATTATAATAACCACCTCCAAATTTATTTAAGCAGATTTTGATAGTGGCAGTCTTGGTGTAAAAAGGTAAGTGGCATAAAAAGCAAACTGTCCAAAAAAGGCAAACCATCTAGGCGCCAAAGGCGGCTAGTGTTCATTATAAAATTATGCCAAGATAATACACGCAGTAATACATCTTAGCAGCATTTTCTTAGAATAAGGTAATACATCTTTTCCTAGCATTATTCTTAGTAATAAAATTGTTGACAAAAGTAGTTGTAAAGGTAAGTATTAATTTGTAGTTAAAATTGCCGAAATCATATTTTTTTTATCACAATGTCATTAAATTGCTTAAATTTTACTGAAGTTTTTAAGAGTTATGGAAACATTTCACACATGGTCACACTTACAGATTTGATTTCTCGCTCTTGCAAATGGCTTTCACAAGAATAGTCATCATTGCGGAAAGGACATTTAATCAATGCAGTGTCAGAGTACTGAACAGATCCGACTAGACATTCCCTAAAAAAATGGAAAATGAAATGTAAAAACTCAAAATAGGAATGTGAAAACCAGCAACAGGCCCCGCTAGGCTGGTCCAAGTCAGTTTATCAAATACAATGAAGGTCAAAAGCTCTTTTAAAACTATTCACCCATTAGAAACAACAGCTGCTTCTGGTAAACTATTCCAAATGCCTGCGGCCTTTTTGAAGTACTAATTTTCCCTGATTTCAAGATTAGCTTGAGATTTGAAAAACTTAAAACAATGAACCCACATGTTGCCATCTGTGCAGAAATTTAGCCCACAATTGCCCTCCATTTTAATAAACTTAGTAAGCATTCTAAGCCTGAACTCATAACTTAAATTAGAACTGATACCTTTCTTAAGATAAGGAGCCCAAAACTCAAGCCAAATTTATATGTATAAAGGTACAAACTTATTGTATAAAGGTAGAACTTCCTTACAATTTTGTGAAATAGACCTAATGATAAAACCCAACATTCTGTTGCATTTGTTACTTGCTACACTTCACTGCTGACTAAAGCAGGAGCAATAGTGAACTCAAGTAAAATTTTCTGAAGACATTGAAATTTTTGAAACTATGAGGCTGACTTTCTCAATCAAATCTTTTTAGAGCCACCAAGTCACAACAGTCAGTATCATCAGACTTGTGGTATTATTTTTTATTAAAACCTAGTATACTTATGTAAACACAGATACACAAACTCATAAAAAAAGAGATATTCAATTACAAACTCTTTTTATTTAAAGGATTGAGTTATTTCAACCTATTCAGTAAATTTTTATTCTACATAAATTTAAATTTCTATAAAATTTGGTATTCATAATTACTTGCAAAAGCTGTGTAAACAATCCTGTAATGTGGCCCCACTTCCAGGTTCAACTTCTAGAAAACACACTGGACATTCAAACAGTTCAGTGTTTACAACTAGATCCACATCATCCAGGGCCACCAACGTACGATAATCGGATTTCTTTTCATATTCAGCTTCCCATGCTTTGTGATAATCACTCTAATACAAAACAAAAAAGGAAAGAAGGAGTTAAAGATTAGAATTATACCAAAAACCTTTCAGAAAGATGTATCATGAAGTAAAAAAAATCCAAAATTTTAAAGTATTTCTCTCTTTTTTTTTGGAACAAAAAATGGTCTGATTTTGTGCATTTATCTTATTATTATTCTTTTAAAGTACAGATAGAGACTAAACTGCATCTGAGTCATCTTAAAGAAATGATAGAAAAACTATTAATAATAATGCTGAAAAAATACACAAAATAAAATGCAAAAACAAGTGATAATGGATAAATAAATAAGTAAAACTAAAAATTATACTCATTTCTACTTTTTGATAGACTGCTATAACGCACACCTTGAGACCAGAAGCTTTGCGCTATATAAGTTTTTGTGTTATACCGATCATTTTATAAATTTAGAAAAAAATATTCAGAATATATTAATACATTTACACAAAGGAATAAGTTTTTAGTTCAATGAATACAAAATAAGTTAAAGCTAAAACTATGCAACTTAATATATACATTAACATTCACAAGTAAATAGTTTTCATAATCAAAAGAAAATGCATTTTCTGCACTTTTGCTAGCTACATGGTTTGCATTACAGCAGCTGCATTTTCAAGCACAATCTGGTACTTTTTAACTGTTAATACTAATTATCATTTGCAAGTTTTGAATTAAGATGCAAAAATGAGAAATAGTTCTAAAATTTAATTTGCCAAAGAATTGTTGTTTTTGAAGGCGAAATGAAGAGCTATTTTAATTGAAAAACTTATTGTTTACTTCTGAAAAGTTCTGCATTTTATAGGTCAGCATTTTAAAGGTACTAATTTACTCACTTTCATTGAAACAGGGGTGCCCATCCCCCTCTAAGAGCAATAATCCCTCAAGTGCTATAGAACAGGGTTTTTCAATCTTTTTTGATCTGCACACCAGTAAAACCTTTTGAAAAATTCTCGTAATCTGTTAAGTTTTTCTTTGGCTTTTTACAAAATTAGTAGAAATTTAGTTGGGAAAGATGTGGTGTAAAAAGAAAAAGAGAACAGTGACATTTCCTTTTGTACTTTCCTCGTGGGTGAACACCATTTCTACTTTTGCGCAGCAAATAACTAAAAATGAGAAAATATTCATTTTTCAAACACAGTCAATCATTCTACAAACAAATTAGCATTCTTTGAATCTGAAATAATTTTAACAAGTTCATAGTTCTGCAGGCACAGGTGAAATGATTGGCCAGTGCAACAATGCTCACGGGCAAAGGGTTGCGGACCCCTGTTCTATGACTAACTGTTTTTACGTTATGCGAGGTACTTAACATACAATAAACATACATAGATGCAAATGTCACAACAAAATTTATCAAAATGGATTCAGTTACAGTCAAAATGCATATCTTGGCTTGCTTAAAAGTTTACACATATAAATATATTTAGAGCTTATGAAAAAAGAAACCTAATTAAAAATTGCTTTAGAGGTCATTAAACTGAAAATTTATGTTGAAGTTAGAGTGATAACATAAACGTGAAGGCAATGCTTCCTTTTCATTGTACAATGAAGTAAAAGATGCATGCTCTTTAGTCATCCAAATAGTGTAAAATTTTGGAGGCTTAAGATTTTCTGGTCAATCTGATGTGGAGTAAACACCCAAATTACTTCAGATTTTCGCAATTCTACCCTACCTCAAAAATGAACAGATCATCAACTTACCTTTTTCTTTTCTGCCAAACTTGCATGCTTCAGCTTCAAGGAACGGGAAGGAACTTTTTGAGGCTTTGTTTTACTCCCTTTTTCTAAAGAAAACAAAAGAGTAAAGATACTAGTTCCAAAACAAAATTTAAATTATGTGAAGTAGTGAGAAGCTAACTCGTGAAAATGCCAAAATTAATTTGGAGATAACTAGTTCAAATAGAAGGAGAATCTCTCTCTGTTTTGAGGCAAGAGATGGTACTCGTAGCCCTGGTAGATGTTGCTATACAGCATGATTTAGGAAGACTTTTCAACAAAAGCCACCAAGGATCTGAACCTTAAACTTGTCTTACTTATATCTTTAAAATGTCCAGTTACATCCATTTGCTTCTCACTGCTTCATATGACATTGTACAAAACCAAGAATTCAAAAGAAATGAAAATCCAATGAAATTTTTTTTGGGTGGAATTCAAGTTAAAAACTTCTACAGAAGAACTAACTTAGAATTGTATAGAAATAATAAAGGTTCAGATATTATTGAATTTTTAAAAATACTAAGTGGGTTGGACAAGTAATTATAATGAATGAAAATAGAACTAGACAAAACGTTTTTGGCTAAACCTAGGAGCGTGCACAAGGCGGGGAGGGGGGGGGGGCATGTGTTGGCCCGGCCCGATCCTGAAGGGAGCGCAAGATTTTTAAAGTAATATGTAGGGATGTAGGGGTAAAAAATATAGAGGGGGCCCGTAAAAGTAATTTGTGACAGGTCTCAAAATTCTCTGCACGCTCCTGACTAAACTGACATGAGTTTGTAAAATAGGTCGACGTAAGCTTAGATGGATTGCTGCTCAGATAAACACATGAAAACGTTAACAACTAATAACTTAGAGATCAGAGCAAAAGTACAAGTGTGAAAAAAATTAGGGGGAAATCCATAGATCCTTTAAGGATGAGCTATTGAAAAAGAATTGAGTCAGGGAAAGCAAAGGGATGTAAGTACCAAAATCAAAAGTTCGGAGATAACCAGTGAATACAGTAAGAGAATCTCCCCTCTGTTTTGGGCCAAGAGATGGTACTAGTAGCCTTGGTAGGTGCTGATACATAGCATGATTTAGAGAAAAAAAATTCAATGAAAGCTTACCTAAGATCTGAACTTGAAAAGTATTTTACTCGAAACTTTAAAATGCCCACTTACATCTTTACTGCATCAATTTATAAGGTCTTGAAATTTTAAAATTTTGCATGTTTATGAAAAAAGTCCTAAAAGCATCTCAAACCCCCCGTAAGACAGCTCATTAATCATTTTTTAACTTCCCTCCTTCCTCACCAAGCAAAAAAAGAACTACACAAGACAGTACAACACTTATCACCACATACCTTGCATTTCAATCTCTTTGCGTGAAGAACTTTTTGCTTTCCTTTCCTGCCCCCGATCATTACTCTTGGGCCCTCCAATAATTTTATATATTTGCCTTTTTATAACTGCATCCTCCTCATCGCTTGAATCACTACAACTTTTTGCAACTTTAGAATGATGAAGTCTTGCTTTGGAAGGAAGAGAATAACTCTTAGAATCTTTAGCCATAGCATATAAAAGAATAGGACAGCCAGGATCAGTGACACCATAGCTTGCTAAAGAGTTTTCATCTGCAACTGCAAAGGATTCGCCCAATATCCAACATTGCTGATGCCTGGGAATTTCATATTCTTTCTCCATCTGTAAAAAAATCAAACTACTTTAAAGCTCAGGCCATAAATTTTTTTAAAAACATTAAAAACATACATCAGGGATGAAAACAGCTCAAAGTCAAAAAAGAGGAAAAATTGTGAGCTTTAAAACTTCAATATTTTTTACATTATGCAAAATTATATTGATACTATACTGTCTTTTAAATATTAATAGACAAATGTTTTTTGTTTTTTTTACTTGTAGAAATGCTAACAAATGAATAAATAAAAAGCTTGCATTTATTTTGAGATTTTAACAGATATATCAATTCCATTTACCACTTTTAATTTCCCACAGCCCACAAATCAGGTGAAACTAAAACATCATAATGTGACATAAAGCTATGAAACTTCCATATAATTAAACACTTAATACAAGCTCAGTCATTGGACACCCTAATTACAAAATGACATTATCAGTGTGGCTAACCTTGGAGAAACAATTTGAGGAGCATTTCTAAATTTTGTGGAGCAGCTGGGTATATTCTGTAAAAGTCATCAAAAAACTAAACCCAATCTAAAACTTTTTGAGCTTTGATGGTCATTTTAAGCTCTAGCATAAAAATGATTATTTTCATATTGATAAAGTTTTAAACACTATGTCACATGTATGTTATTTCATGTCATAATTTGATAATATAAGCATGTTTAATTTCATATATTTACAAATCTGTCATAATAAAATTGCACAGTATAATTAAAATAAATTTGAATTCATTAAAGATGTTCAAGAGATATATCTTTGGTAAGCCTGATAAGCACTAAAACTAGATTTGAAGAATGATGTTGGCTTAAATTACCTTGGATGGAATAGGATAAACATTTTTGAATGGGCGTGGCAGTCTTCATTAAAAAAATAAATAAATAAATAAACAAAGTATAAGAAGGGTTGAAAATATTAGTCTACAAAAAGGTATTAATGTTTAAGCAGTAGAATGGCGTAGCAGATAAAAATGAGAGAATGTTACAGAAGCGGATGCAATTGGATTTCAAAAGCTACATTTAACGATTGCACCACCCACACCACTGACTGTCACTCTCCAGCATTTCCTCCTCCACTCCTATTTCACCCTCTTTACGAACAGCAAAAAGTTTCTTACTTCTTTCTACTCAAGAAAGAACGTGTGCCTCAGCAAGAATCCTGATGGGAAGGTCGGGGCAGAAGGGAGGTGAGGGGTCATAGCCAGGAAATGAAAAAAAAAAAAAAAAGCTCAAAATCGCGGATCCGCCGAAGATTGTCATCCCTGATACATTTACAACTATCTATCTACCTATAGAAACGAAAAATGTGCTTTAAAAACTTTTGTCATATTATTTTATGCTTTCTTCTTGTTACTCTTTATATCTCTTATTTTAATTGATTATACATATCTATTTCAAAAAAAATCATTACATAATACTAAAGAGTGCCACTCAGAAAATAAGATACTTAAAGAAGAAAAAAAAATCAATACAATATAACTAAAAATTAAAGCAAATGTATATAGATATGTTTTAAAAACAGCAATAATTGATAGTGCATAACACTTTTTCAAAATACAAGTTCAAAAATTGTAGGGGTGAAAGGAGCACATGTGGACACTTTTCTGTTTTATAAAAAAATCTAACAATTTTCATTTAATCTTCTCAGATTTTTTTATTAGCCATGATCTTACACTCAATTTCTTCAAATACCTGTGCTTAAATCTAAGGAAATGTGACAACATTAGAAAATATACAAAAATTGTCATCATGGTAATCTGAAAAATTAAAGGAACATCAACTTTGGTCAAGTGTGGTAAATAAGTAATTCATGATTGCTCAAAATTTAAGATAGGAGAGAGAGAGAAAGAGAACTAAGAATAAGTCATTTACATAATAAGTATGTTTGATTAAAACAAATGAATTGCATTCAGACCTGTTTTTTTAACTTCTTCAGTGACATTGAAGGAGTTACAAGTAATGGAATTGGACCTCTGTGCGAGGATTTATCTTCTATGTAAAGGCCAACCCTGTAAGTAAATACACAAACTTTAGTGAACATTTAAAAATAAATAATCATTGAAATAAGGTAGAAAAAAAAAAAACTTTTGGCTTACATGATTGGTTGATCCGTTTTGTCCTGATTTTCACTATTATTAGACATGATCTTACCCTTCCCTACGAAAAAGATAAATTAGATATTACTTGATTGCAATCTTCTAACAATAGATTCTAAAAATTTATATTTAAAAAAAATCTTTAAAACAAATTTGTCCTATATTAGCATTATTTTAAAAATAATAGACCTAATATTTCAGGGACGGTGTACCCCTGCGCTCCATCTTAACTACAGCAATCAATATATGAACTGTATGACCAGCAAAAACAAGGTAATTTTTAATGAGATTGGGGTAGTTAAAATGAGACTAAATAAAATGGATTAAAGATGTGAAAATAAATAATTAAATTCATTTATTTCTGAGTGATTCCCCCCCTCCCAATAGATTATGGAACATGAAGGCAAATTTTTCCTTACTAAAAATGTAAAATAAAATAACTTACCATTTTTAATTTCTGTCTTTTCATTCAGTAGAGAAGAAATAGCAGCCATTGAAGCTTGAGTGGGGGATCCCTTCTTTGATTTTGCACTATCATACACCACTTTCATATTTCTGTTCATGCTATTTTTCTTTTCATTTACACATGGTGGAGTATGCTTCTCGCTACAATGAGAGCACACTTTAACTGAATCATCACTCCTTTCAGAAATAGAAGTCATGGGTTTCTTTTTCAATCTAGACGATCTAGAATTCTTATCGTCGGCAGGAGCATTTCCATCATGTTCAGATGTATCATTGTAAGATTCCTCCTCAATGGGCAATAAATACTGATTCAAAGGGAAGTTGGCAGTTTTGTTTGTCTGATACTCCCACTTAGTGGGAAAGGACAATGTAGATTTGCTAGCTTTCGTCGGGCTGCTCAAACTATTCGGCTTATTCTGAGACGAGCCCATATTTTGCGTCTTGTTCCGCGTTTCTCCACCATTTTTACTGGCTAACATATTAAAAGCACTAACAAAATCTTTAACGGAGCCTTTAACGGGGGGTTTTAGTTGCAATTCCTCGAAAATTGTTTTTGATTTATCTGCTACTTCTTCTGCAGAGCTATCAGTTGAATTAATCTTTGGTTCAGACAAATTAGTGATTTTCTTCATGCTTGAATAGTCAGGATCATCAGACAAATCTGTAGAGGATTCTTCTATGTTGTACTCAACTACATGAGGAGTAGATACTTCTTCTACAGTAACGACATTCGTTTCTGTTTTCTGTATCGATATCTTCAGACAAACATCGTTATTGTTATTTGAATACGGTAAATAAGTAGATGTACTCGGAGCATTCACATCATCTTCAACTGCGTTTAACCCTCTCATCATTCTATACTTCACAAGCCCATATTTGTCTTCCTCGCTTTCTTCCTCAGAAAAGGAAATTGACCCAGTGGAAACTCGCTCATCATCAGACTCCGAGCCTTCGGTTGCATCGGCAAATTGGACCGATTCATCATGGTAAGAATTTCTTGCATTCTGGCGCATTACGTTGTGCTGTTGTTGCTTCAATTTTGGTTTCGATTTAGTTCTCTGATTACTTGAGCAACTTCTACTATGATTACTACCTACACTCTTGTGCCTATAGCTAGAATCATTCACTTTTTCTCTCACCAACTCATCTTCAAATTTGTTATTTACAACTCTCACCACAGGTGGTGGTGGTGCTTTTCTTTTCTTGTGCTTCTTCTTAGTTGAAATAGTGAGAGAGTGGACACTGTTTGACCTCACAACCTTATATCCAACACCATTATGAGTAGACTCCTTTAAGACTCCAATTTTCACAAGAGCATCAGGGTTTGTTTTAGTATTGGTTTTGATATAAGTATGAACTTCATGTCTGGGAGTGCCAGACAAAGCAACAGTTGGTGGTACCGGAGCAGGTCTTTTCTTCCGTCTCTTGACTTTCTGAACGGTATTGCTGTCATGTTCAGCAAGCAAATTGTTTTTCTTTAAAAGGTGATCAGGGGACACTGGATCTGATTTGGATGATTTTCTAGAAACGTTAACAGCTGAATACTCACTGAAAGAAGACAACCTCTGTCCAGTTACAGAATGAGAATTTTGTGCGACAAAAACACTAGTTACTGATCTTCTGTCCTTAAGGACTAGTTGATTTTTCCTCTTTCTTCTGTTTGTGCCAGTCATCAAACACGCTACCCACTCTTTGAATTCATTGATTAATCGTAAACTGGCTCTAGGATTAAAAAAGGATTCTTTCTGGAACACATTCATTTTAAGCCCATTATTGGAATAATTTTTGCAATCATTTTTTTCCTCAGTCCTCATGGCAGAAACGGCAATGCTATTCCCTAGACGAAAATTTTGACATTCTGCGAGAGACTGACGTTCACAGACATTGGAACTGCAAGAGTTGTGCTGAGAACTGCATGGTACAAAGGCTTCATAAGGATGCTCATCATAGCATAACGATAGTCGACTAGTTATCCTGTCATATACTGGGGCTCTGTTACAATAGTGGCCATTGTGGGGAAAATCACTTTGTACACAATTTGAGCACTAAGAAAAAAATACATTTTAAGTTTATGAAAATATATAAGTATAATTGCAAATTTGCTGATTCAAAATATTTTCTTGAACAGATACATAAAAGGAATAAAATTTTAAAGACAACTAAAAAATACTTTTTTGATTCAAAGAATTTAAATAAATATAAAACTTTTTTACAGGTTGATTTTTTTTCTTAATCAAGGAATTGAACTTAATTTTGGAAATAATGATTGCAATTAAAAAAATAGCATATATATTTTTACAATTTTATATAAGGTGATATAAACGAAATTAAATTTTAAGTCAGGGTTTCCCAAACTTTTATATGCATCAACCCCTCAAAAAGTTCCACCTAAGAGATAGACTCCCTAGTAAACCCTCACTAAATTCTTACTTTTAAAATATGTATACATTTTTTTTAACAATTGGAAAGCTTAATAAAATGCTAACTTCACAGCCAGTTTTCATTCAGCTGAGCAATGTAGAGTACAAACTTAAATAATTGAAGACCAAGGGACCACACAATCATTTTTATTCATCTGAAACTTTGAATGGAAATAGAAACATTGATTTCATAGGAACGAAAATTTCAGATATATCCATGATTTTGAATTGGAGACGTTGGAATAATTAATTCAAGTTGAGAAAGCAAGATTTTCATGGGAATAAAAAACTTTTAAGAGGAGGAAAATTTCATAACATGTAACACAGTTGAACCTCCATTTATTTAAACACACTTAAAATCAATTACTGCTAAGACAAACTATATTTTTCATCCCTATCATATACTTTGTCAGATAAGATGAACTGATTTTAAAGGCCTCTTCAAGTTCACTTTAATGAGGTTCAACTGTATAAGATAAACTGCCCATAGTATTAAAAATTAAATGTTATTACTAAATTTTGGTGCAAAAATGAGAAGCGTTACTGTTATTTTATAGAAAATTAAGAAATGACATACAATTAAATGAGAAAAATAACCTTAAACTTGAGCTGTCAATGAAGATATATTTATTTGACTACAATTTTCAAAATTTGTAAATTTGTAAATTACTTTGCTACAAAACTAACTTATAACTAACTAAAACTAATTAACTTATTTCTAGATTTCTGTAATAAATTATTCCAGTCCTTCATCCAATTCCACTAAAATAGAGCTGCGATCGTCTTGAATGAAAGACGGCCTTAGCCACCAGACCAGGTGGCACTTGCTGACAAATGACTCTGCTGAAAATGTGAGAGAACATCTCAAACTTCTCGAAAGTTTTCTTCTTTTCTTCCTTTTTTAGAAATTATTTTGCATAGTTACAGTTGCATTTAAACTATGGTTTTTTAAAAAAGTCAAATTCAAAGTTTATCTAAACTAAATCCGTTGTTTTTTTAAAAATATTTTTACTGCTGAATCTTTATCAACCTCCTACCGACCTCTAATGATTCATCTTTCCTGTCTTGACCCTTGGGGGGGGGGGGGGGGGGGGGTGCAGTTTCAAAAAAGTGATTTTTTCTTTTTTGTTTCGTGTTGTAGTTAAACATTTCAAAAATATATTTACAAAATTTCAAGTCGCTTTGAGCAAAATTCTCAAAGTTACCAAGCATTTGGTCCCCGCTTCAGTTATTTTTGAGGTTTGACCGTGCAAAGCCGAGCAACGCAGATGGTATTATCTAAAATGTTGTGTAAAATAAGTGATAACTTCTCTGTTTCAAGTTTTAATAAAATATTCACTTCAAAAACACTTCTTAAAACTTTGTTATTTTAAATTTCTGGTACATTTCTTATTGACAAATAGTTTAAGAATCATTGGTGACCAAAAGAACTTGGAAATTTTGAGTTATATTAGATTTGTAATTTCAATGTTTATTTTCAAATGTGCCATGCTAAGTATAACTCTTGATATTTCTTCATTCAACAAAAAATCAAGCTAAGTAACCTATTGACATTGTTGGGCTTGAAATCGAAACATTGAAAATTCTAACAATACCTTTCAATTATAATTGGAAAATATGATTATAATACAGTCAGTCATTTTCCAATTAGCAATTACCATTCTATACCAAACATTAAAAAAAAAATATCTAAGCAAATGAACACAACATAATGTTACAAATGCAATGAGCAAGAAGAAAGGCAAATACATCTTTTAATCAACAAAACGGACAATTAGCAAAGCTTTGAAGTTTATTCATAAAAATATTTGCTTTCACTTAGTTATCAATCATGCAATTTAATGAAGAAATTTTAACTAATTAAAAAAACATGCACTTTTTAATGCCTTCAAACGCAAAGCTGTCTGAAATTACTTGTTAGTATCAATAAGAATATCAGAGTCACATTAAACTAAATTGACAAGTTTTCAGCTAAGAATTATAGCCTTAATATTCATTAATAAATCTGACAGATTAATGGATTAGTATTAGGTGTGTTTATCAGACAAGCAAGTTTATAAATTAGTTCACTAGGAATACAAAGCAGTTAGTATATAACATTACCTCTTGCACACTTCAAACATCATGCAAAAACCTAAAATAGAGAAAAAGAATCTATAAAACATAATTATTTTTAAATATTAAAAAATTATTAGTGAATGAAAGAACAAAAATATCAATCATAAAATATTTTTGTACAAATCTAAAATATGTTGTAAGTGGATCTTACAATTTTCAGATTTTAATAAGGGAGGGGGTTAAAATTATAAACCTTAACTTCTAACTAAACTGTTTTTACTTTCAATATTAATCCGTCGCACGTTGTTTGCAGCATTTTGCTTCTGTTCCAATCTGTTAAATAACTAAAAAATAAATCTCATTTGTTTATTAACTTTTGTTTCATTAATTTGTTTTGATGAAATTCCAACAGAGGGTAAAACAATTTTAAAAGCTTTTCTATCTTTGATTGTTGCATATTACAACTCTGGGCAACATATTAACGCCTTTGTTGCAGCTCTGAAAGATCAGGAGCGATGCTTGGAGCCTTGGCTTCTCCAAGCAACTTTAAAGTCCCCTTTTTGATAAGGCAGGGTGTATAAAAGCCTTTCCATTGGATCGGAACTCCACAGCAAAAAGATTCCCTTGGCTTGCTCCTATTTTCTCAAAGATGATGATGCAATGATTTATGATACAAAGCAATATATTTTAACCTGACATTCAATTGGTACCAGTGGCGCCGACTCCATGGGGCTTGAGGGGGCCCGAGCCCCCTCAATAGTTTGTTTCGGGGGGCAGAGCCCCCTCAATAATTTAAGAACATTTGTCATATTATGGTTTCTAAAATAACAAAATTATGTTGCTATTTTTTACTTTCCTTGTTTGAAGATAGTTACATTGTAAAATACATTCAGTAATGAATTAAAACAAATAACTATTGCTGTAGTAAGCAGGTTAATTGAAAACGAGTGGTATGAATAAGGATAGTGTTACGGTGCTGAGAGCACTCATAGAATTTGTCCCAGTGCGCAAACCTTCGGGTGAAGTCTCGCTGGCGGCGCTCTCATCTAAGTGTTGCTGATCTGGAAAAAATATATCAGGGTTTGATTTGTATATTTAATGGAAGGCGTGATAGTTTTCTTTAATTATTAGAGTTAATGAAGTAATCTGTGTATTAACTTTTTTAACTGTATTAAAGCATTAATTTTGAGACATTATTTTTACTTAATGAACTCTGGGCCTTATTCAAAGCAAGCTTAAACTAGTTATTTCACTTTTAGTAATCAAAGTGCGACATCAATCTTTTATGCTTAATTCTTTTAATGATAGTTTAGATTTATTTAAATATCATTTCAATCTTTTCAAAGCTATATATTCACTGCTAATAGACTAAAAGTATAATTATTACTGTAAATTAAATTAGCTTTTCACGAAAATACCATTTATTCTTTTTTTTTTCAATGCCAAAAAATATGTCGTCTTGTTGATTTTCTCAGTGTTGATTTACCGAGAGTCGAGTTTTTGGGGTTCTAATGTTGATCATATGACTCTAAAATGCTTAAAAAACTTTAAAACTCACTATTTTTTTTATCTCAAATTTAGGAAATTTCCCCTGGCAAGGCCCCCGTTATGGCACCCTCCCCCTAATAGTTGTTATAAATCGGTGCCACTGGTAGTGCCTTTCCATGCAAGTCAAGTGCACTACCTTGTATAGTGCCGTAGCTTAGCTATGGCACTGCCCGGTTCTCCACAAAATGGAACTGTAAAAGTGTCCCTCACTTAAGGCAAGTGACATAATCTAATTGAAGCAGAAAATTTGTGTACCAATTTTTAGATTGTTTTACTTTGAAAATGCCCTATCACATATGTTTGTTTGTATAAATTATACACACCAGAAAATATGTAAGTTGTTATTTTCAAAGCACAAAAATTTGAATTTTTTTCGGGGGGGGGGGGGGGGGGGGCTCCGTGCTTTAACATACTTCCTAGACCCCGGTGACATCCGGCACCCCCAATAATTTTTCCAAGTCGGCGCCCCTGATTGGTACAGTATTGAAATTTTTTTTTATGATACTGTACAGAAAGTTGGGAGAAGCATCAGGAGTCATAATAATAGAGACATCACACTTCTTAATGAAAGTGAAAGGTTCACATGAAGCAAAAATTAATGGTACTTTACTATCTTCTGGCTTTTATTTTTCAACTGAGTTGAAAAATGAAAAATATTCAATCAAACTCGTATCATCAGATTCATGAAAGTGAAAAATATTTGGTAAACATTGCTGTCTTTAAAATTAGCCATGAGCCTAGAGATACGACAAGCTAACAAAAGAAAAACCTTTGTCCAGATGGATTGGGTAGAACTAATGTGCAGATTACAAAAACTTATATCGGAGCAAAAATTGGTCACTTTTGAAAAACACAATACGAAAACCTATATATAAGTTAGAAAAAAATATATTCCCATTTCTTAGGTCAAAATCAAGTTTAATCAAGCCTTTTAAAATCCTAATAGAACATACACAATAATATACAAAAACATATAATATGTTCTAAAAAGGAAGGGGAACAGGTATGAAACATGTTAGGAATTTAAATTTTTATATTTTATAATTCCTTCATGCAGAAGTTTTGATTACTGATAATTCGGGCATTGAGATTCAATCAACAAGCAATTGCTAGTGTTCTATGCAATAAATAAGAAAATAAAAACAAGCATAAAAGATGCAATTACTTTACTCCGTCTTGTTTAACAACCCACTAATGTTATGGAATGAGTGATAACTAATTAATTTCAATATATATATATATATATATATATATATAGATAGATAGATAGATAGATAGATAGAATTAGAGTAATAAATAGCATTGTTAAATTGGAAAGAAAAAAAACTTTGAATTTGATAAAAGCACTTAACCTTGAAAAAACTTTCAGGATCAATAAAAAAAATATGCATTTTTAAATGAATGATATAAGCCATCATGTAAAATGCTATAACAATCAAAAAGCTAATATAACAGTTAGAACAATAAGAATTTTTGGTCTTACATATTCATGCTTGAAATGACCAAATGTAGCATCTCTTCTCCTGCGATGGGCAATATTTGAGCAAGAATCTTGCAACCGTTCAAAGAATGATCTTTCTCCTGTGGATACCAAAAGAAACATGAATAGTTGCATGCATTAAGAATGGGTAGCAGTTAGAACCTAGTTCAAAATTCCATGATGTAAAGAGTTCTGCATGAAATAAATTGTAACCCAGAAAAATAGCTAAAGAGGGGGGTAATTGGGACACAATGTTAGTGGTACATTTCTACTTTTTTTTTTTTTTTTTGTCATGCAATATAAAAATAAACATGGGCGATTCTCCAAAATCCTAACAATATTGTGCTCGGGAAACTAACAGGAGAGTTGCTTAATCCACAAAGTTTGTTTTCCGTTTTTAATTGAAAGAAAAAATTCTCTTGATGCATATCCATGAATAACCAGAAAATCACTCCCCTGGCCTGTCCGAATCTTTTCTCAAATGTATTTAAATTACTTAGAAATTTTATCATCAATATTCCACAAATTAAATTTGTAGCCCTCAATCATGCATCATTTCAGGCAAAAAATATTATTTTCATATATTTGAAGAAATTATAGTAAGTTTTACAATTATAATTTATGTTTTCACCCTCTTTATGTCTATACCCTCATTGGGAGCCCATTGTCCTCCAGGTTGAGAACCCATTAAGAAATGAAGAATTACAAATCATGAAAAAGTACTCGTATAGTTTATCTCAAAAATTTATTTTAAAAAAGGTAAAAAATAAATGAATAAATAAAAAAAACATCGACTAACTAAAAAAGGAGCAAGTGTAAAACTACCCTCAATATTCCTTCACTCTTTTGGTAGATGCCAAAAAATTCTTATCAAGATTGGAGAATACAATATATATATCTAACTAAACAGCATGACCTTAAGGGTCACAGATCTGAACGAAATTTTGGATTTAGGTCAGTTCGCACTAGATATGAATCCCGGTGAAAAAGGTTCGACTGCATAGACCCTAGGTCGGCTGCAACGGGGGTTTAAAATTGTTATTTGAGTTCAGAAAAGAATGGTTATTTTACCCTTCATTTGCATTGCAGTACGAGTCAATTAATGCATTCAAAAAATAAAATAAATCTCCACATTCCTCCTTGTACTGAGACATGCTGGATATCTTGGAAGGGTAAATATTGTCCCAAAGTTTCAAATTCCAGTGAAAACGCCATTGGAATTCTAGAGTCCTGTATATCAGTGCGGTTCAGACGGTAAAAACTTGAGGGTCACGAATCTGGATAAACTTCTAGATTCAGGTCAATTTGTACTAGATATGAGCCCAGGTAAAACAGTTTGAGTGCATAGGGTCTAGTTTGGCTGCAAGGAGGGTCTAAATTTGCTTGCTTGGTTCGGGAACTGCAATAGGGTTCTCTTTAGAATTTGAAACTTTTGCACGATATTTGCTCTCTTAACATGTGTCACATCTCTTGTTAATACAACGTAGGGGCGGTAAAATTTATTCTATACGGTGAATGCATTCAGTTGGGCAATACTGTAATGCAAAATCAAGAAAAAAGGAAAAAAAAATAATTTGAAAGGGAAAACCATTGCTTTTTGGAGCTAAACTAGAAACTTTGGACCCCCATTACGGCCGATTTAGAGCCTATGCAGTCAAACCGCTTTTCCTGGGTTCATATCTAGTGGGATTTGACCTAAAACAGGAATTTTGTCCAGATCCATGACCCTCAAGGTCGTGCAGTTTGGTAGTAAGATAAAAAACAAGTGATGTATTTAATTCCTGTACTTTAAAAAAAGGGAAGTGAGGCGATATTCTGCCCTGGGAAAGTCAAGAGCACCATCTGCAATTTTTTTTTCTTTTGCAGGTTCATCATCTATTGTACTTTAGCTTTATTGTATAAGTCTGGCTTATTCAGTTTCGGCTAAAAATAAAGTTATAAAAAAAAAGTCAAATTTCAACATTTCCCCAATGTTGGTATGGAATCCAAAATGCGTTTCTTCAGATACAGTCGGATCTCAATACCTCAAAGATTATAACTCGAATATTACTTTATCTCGAAGTTTTCCTCGGGTCCCAAACTCTTAAGACTATTGTGGAAAGTCCCCATAACTCGAACTACCAATAACTCGAATGTATTAGCCGGTCCTTTGGGACTTCAAGTTATCGCAAAAACTCATTTCCCCAAATACTGTCTTTTATCTTCCAATGACAGAATTAATTTTCTTTTAAAAAATTTATAAAAATAACAAATTACTTTCAGTATTTTTAGAAAATAGAACATTACATAAATTAGCTTAGAACAATTATTAAAGGCATAAGCAAGCAAATATAAAAAAAAAATACGCACCATTTCTAATTGGATGACTAGTATTGTCATTAACATTGATGAGATCAGATACAGGAAGAAAAAGAGAATGGCCTGGTCGTGACATAAAATAAATTCTCCCATGGAAGTTTCCACTTCCTCCACCAGGCATGACATTGTCCTAAATAACAGAAAAAATACCTTAAAATAAAATAATCCTGATAGATTTAAACACATTGCAAGTATATATAAATGAAACATACATATGAATCCTTATTAAACTAATGATTTGAGTGTGATGCAAACATTTTTGATGTACAGCCAACTCTCGTTTATCGCGGTGAATTCGTTTCAGGCTTTACTGCGATAATTGAATTTCCGGGAAGTAGGATTCTGTATTAATAAACCAAATATTTTCCTAACTAGAGCACATAAACTTACTTAGCACAATTTAAATAGGTTTTTAACATAGTTTGAGCCCTCTAGACATGAAACAGCATCCTTAGCCACCATTACATTTGCATTACTTAATATATTACACAAAATATGAGAAAATAAGATATATTAGAGGTAATAGATATCACATAGTTATTATTGGGAAATGAAACTACATACACACATGCATTTCTTACACACTACTATTAATCTATGAAAATAGCTTAACTTGTTCGATGAAGAATTAATTGCCAGTTAGTGACCGTATGTTCCCCCATTCTTCTACATTTATCCTCATTAAAGGTATTGCGTATACAACTTAAAAAGCTAGTACACTGTTGAACACCATTTATAGATTTATTTATCCTCTAGTGATTTATACTTTCCAGTTATAGTGTTTAACGGTTAAAATGAAATAATGATTTGCTACACTTTCGTCGGCGATTTAATACCTCCACTCCCTCAATTAGCACAACTACAGCCCCTCAGAAGAGCTTACCTTACTTGAAAGACATACTTTGTTATTTATTTTATTTTTTTTTTTTGTAGGAAAACATTTATACGAGTGCATAAAAAAGGCTAATTACTATATTTGAAAAAAAAAAAAAAAAAAAAAAACGAAAAAACCACAATGTAGTGAAGCCGCGAAAGTTGAAGCGCAAAGTAGCGAGGGACGACTGTATAGAAAATATATAGTTCAGAAATAAATATTCCAATTATGCAGGTCATTAACTTTGATACAACATACTAATGTTGAGATTATAGATTAAAACAAAATATCTCTTATTACCACAGAAAATTCAACATTAATAAAAAAAGACTGAACATAAATAAATACAGTAGTCTCTTAACAATAATACTTAGAAAACACAGACACTTAACCTTATAAGTTATTTAATTTCAAAATAAAAAAGTCTTTTGCCGGACATCAAAAACGACTCAAGTTTGAAATTCATCCTTTAACCTTTTCATTTTATTTTTTCAAATATTCATGTTTCTCTTGAAATTCTTCTACACCCCTAGGAAGTCCCTATATTATTAACAATTTCCTGAACAAAATAAAAAAGTAAGGTAATATATATTATTGCATTCCATTGATAAATTGATATTTCATGTTTAAAAGAATATTACTTTTTACATATTTTTAGTAATTATAATCTTTAATTATGAATGAATAGTATTAATAAGATCAATAACTATAATTTTAACATAACAAATACTGTAGTTTCAAATATAAATATTGAAAATATTAGACAGAGTATCGGATGTAAATCATGATATAAATGACAAAATGCATCAACTGAGAAATACTGGTTAAACCTTGCTTTACACCAAGACATGTAAAAAAAAAAAAATTCCATTCTGAGTAAACAAAAAGATTGTTGTTGTCCTGTCTGATGACGTTCAGAGTGCGAAAGGTTTAGATGTCTCCAAAAGTCTTGATAACAAGATCTGCTAATTCTGGAGCCCGATGGCTGTACAGGATTTCAATTGGTGGTGCTCCAAGTTGGAGGAGGGAGCGAATAATGGCCTGACAATTAAAAACATGATCCGGGGTGAGTTGTAAATGGGGACAGTGCTTGCAGATGGGATAGGATTTATTATTAGTTGGTAATATCTTCATGTCCTTGAAATGTCCAGTGCATAGCCTAGCTATTGTAGAAGAGAGGTTTCTTGGGCAGTGAAGGTCGGGGATTGTTGCCTTGCTGAAAAGCTGATCGTAGATCCTTCGCCTGGCAACAGCATTCACTGGCCGGTTCATTCAGGTGGCTGTTAGAGGTTGATCTTGGTCACGTGCTTCCTTTTGCTAGGGCATCTGCACACTCATTTCCCTCGATTCCGACATGAGCGGGGATCCACTGGAGAACACAAGTTATGTTGAGTGAGTGGAGAAGAAAATTAATTTCGTGCGTCAGTCTTGTCACACCGTTACGCATGGCTTCGAGTGCTGATTTTGAGGTGGAAAAGATCACAATTTTTTCCATTTGGTTTTTAGGAGTAGGGGAAGAGAGACAATAAGAAAGAGCCGCTTTAATAGCAATGAGTTCGCTGGTGAAGTTTGCAAACTCATTACTATTAAACAATGAGGCTTATACATTGCTATAATACTATATATATATATAAAAAAATGCTTAACAAAAGGATTACATTAGCAAATTAAACTTATCTTCTCACTTTCTAGGGCACATTTCAACAAGATTTCTTGTTTGTAAGCTGATGAATTATTGAATGCCCCACAAATAGCAGGGGTGTCCACCTAGGGGGAAGGGGGAGGGTATGGAGCAGACTGCACCATTGCAATTTTTCGGAGGGTGTAACAGACAAAAATCATTGAAATCATAAAATTTCTTCAAATACGTTTACAAAAATCATCGAAATCAATAATAAAAATCATTTTATATGTGTGAAAAACAATATATTCTACATTCAACCAGCGCATAATTGCGGCTAAAGCATTAAATGTATTTTAAATATTCAGTGTTATGCTTGTAGTCCACCTCCAGGCGTGCACATTAAGTGCAAAATAACAAAATAATGAAATAACAACAAATTAAAAAATTTTTTGAACAAGATATGCAAAACCGACAAATTGAACACAACTACATTAAAAATTAACTGGGTGGGCACTGCTTTGTCGCGCTGCCGACCTCTTCAGAAACCTGCAAATTTTTAAGTACAACCACTGCTCCCACTCTCCATCGATGAAGAAGTGCCCACCCAGTTAATTTTTAATGTAGTTGTGTTCAATTTGTCGGCTTTGCATATTTTGTTCAAAAATTTTTTCAACTTGTTGTTATTTCGTTATTTTGTACTTACTGTGCACGCCTGGAGGTGGATTACAAGCATAACACCATGTATATATATATATATATATATATATATATAAATATATATATATATATATATATATAAATATATATATATATATATATATATATATATATATATATATATATATATATATATATATACAGGTATGACATGTGCAATATGGATTAAAGGGACCGTGTTTGCAATTCATAATTCCATGTCTTTCTTAGCATCCAAAGATTATTTTTTTACTTTTTAGTTCATATTATTGCTACAAAAAGTTTGTTTTTTAGTTTTTAAAAATATTATTCTTTTTTATTATTATTATTTATTTTTTAGTTTTAGTTGTTTTGTAAAAAATATTTATTTTTAAGCAATTCAAGATTTTTATATTCATGAAATTTAAAAACAAACAAGACAAATTTTGAGTGATAAAAGTTTTGTCACAGATCAATGAAGAATATTCTGCTACAGGGCACACACTAACAAATAAAGGAAACTTACGAACTCTATGCCAGCTGTCCATTCTAATGAAACAGAAGGGATGCGGCCAATCCAACGAACAATTCCGGAAGCAGCCTGAAAGTCTGTCAGCCATAAAATGCGATTACCCAGAGATAATGTTGGAGCAACAGGTTCTTCGATGTTTTCGGACACGGCAGGAACATCTAAATTGTTCATTCAAAAACGTAAATAAGAATTTAATGTACTGAAAATAAACTCAATGACAACAATGATATGAAGAATGATTTAGGTTAGAGACATTTGTAAACAATAACTGCACACATATTAGAAACATTTCTTTTGCACACAAGTAGAAAACAACTACAGAAAACTTTCATTTTTCAAGTCTGGGTTGGTTCTTCCTTAGGGAAAAAAAAGATCGAAGTTCTTTAAAAAAGGAACAAAAAGGGATCTTAATCGTAACTTTTAAAAATTAAAATTAGGGTTGCAGTGATGAATCAGTAATAATCAGCTAATGATCAAAAAAATTTATTCAGTTAATTGGCTGATTTCTTTTAAAATTGAAATTACTTTTACTTAGAACAAAAAACCATGCTGAATGAATTTTCGCCGATTATCAACTAAACAACAATTAGTCTTTTTTTTTTTCCATTAAACAAGAAACAATGCTGAATGAACTTATTAGACCTAATCAATAATTCTGAACTCTAGCTGTTATACTACCATTTGATTCCGAATTTATAAATTAAGCTTTTTACCCGCAGCTTCGCTCGCATTCATGTAGATTTTATCGATCGATTCAGGTTAATGGCCAACGCAGGCAGAGGTCAAATAGTTAAGAAAAAAAACCTACATAAAATGACTCAGGAAAATTGTAAAGGAGTAGAAAATAAGTCCGTGTGGGCAATTCTTTAAAAATATCCTTTCGAATAAGGTCAACAGCTCTTTAATGTAAACAACATTCATTTCCCTTATAACCCGATCTACGACAGATGGTTCTCGGCACTACGCCGGCTATGCAAATTGTTGCATAACTTTTTGCCGGAGTAAGGAATGAAGATCACGTGATTCATCTCTTCCTAAATAAATAAAGAGGAATACACCTAAAATTGCAAATTTAACACTCCCATCATTGAGTCAACAGTCACTACAAATTCTAATTCGAATATAAATCCTAAAATGCCTCTTAGTGAGAACATCAAACCTTTAAAATAACCATCAAAAAGAAGTCAACAGTTTCTAAATCAGTAAATAGCGTCAACGGCCCCGTTTAAAACATCTAAAAGATTGGAGCAAAACTCCTGTTGAAATCAGAGAAAGCAGAGCAGTTTTTGAAAATTTCCATTTAAATTAAAACAATAATATACATAAAACTTTATATTGGAGAGAGAAAAACATTCCTTAGAATTCCCATTAGAATAATGGCATCAGCCTTTTCAAATAATAATGATCTCTCTCGAAAATTCCCATCAGGAATAGTTACCAAAATCTTTACCAGAAAAGTTTTAATAGCATAAATTAAAAACCCTTTAAAATAAGAACAATGTTCCCTATTGTTGCCATTAGACTAAAGACATTAGTCTCACAATATCCTTATTAGCATCATGGTACCTTAAAAAAAAAAAAATAAATAAAATTAAATGTCTCACAAAAATTTAAAGTAATTCAACAATGTGCTAAACAGGTTGCTTGGCGAGACTGGAGATAAAAACGGACTTGGCGGATTAATGTAAATTTTAATTGATTTTTTCAATGTTTAATTGATTTTGTCAATGTTATTTGAATGTTTTGTTTTTTATTTATTTGGCGGATTGTTTTAAACTTTAACATAGTATTTAATGTTCGTTCAACTGTAATTTATTTGGCGTTTTTTTTTTTTTTTTGCCATTTTAATGCAACTTTTGAAAACGGCTGAGACGCCAAGATTTTCGAATTTTTTGGCACAACCTTGATATTCTAATTAGAGACGTACCGAGTATTCGGTAACTACTCGGTACTCGGCCAAATTCTGATCAGATACTCGGCCAATACCGAGTAATTGCAAAAAATTGAATATTGTCCAAGACAGATACTAAAATTTATAAAAAAAAGAGCAAGCATTATATTCTGCAATCATTTACAGTTAAAATTTATAAGTCAAATTTAAATTTTGAGAATAATGAAGTTTGTGGAATAAATCTTTATTTTAATGTCCCCAAAGTTAATAAAACTTATTTATTAAAAATTATGCAAAAAAGGTATGTGTAGAAAATATGGAATTTTTATATTAAAAATTGATTTTTGCTACAAACAAAAATTAGTTATAAAGAATATAAATTACCTTTGCTTAAAAAATAAAAGGAAATAAAACAACCTTAAAAGCACACTGCAGAAACACTGCAGACATGTGTTTTGGCATTACAAGGAATTTCTTTTTCAATGCACAAAATGGGAGCTCGTGGATTTAAAGGCATCCGGCAAAAGTCGGATTTTTTTGTCGTACGTCTTTACATTCTTTAGCTCACATCTTATGCACTGAAAAAGACGTTCCTTGTAACGGGGGTTCAGAAACACGTGTCTGCAGTGTTCCTGCACATTTGTTTTATCTGCTTTTAAAAATTATGTTTGGCGGACTAGAAGTATAATTGATTGGTATATAGTGAAACCCCTCCTAACGGGCACCCCTCTTATGCGGACAGTTTTTAATTCCCCAGTTCCAATGCAAATAACATTATTAAACCCCTGTCCTGCGGACACCTCTCGATTGTGTACAAAAAAAAATTGTCCTGTTAGTGTCTGCATTAGAGGGATTTCACTGTAATTTGTTTTAATTCCAACTTGATTAATCATACCTTTTATTTATTTATTTTGAATTTTAAAAATAATTTTTTTGTAAAATTTTTGACACAAACAAAATTGTTTATATAATGCGTAGTTAAATTTCAGCAGGAATTTAGTTTTAAAAACTATTATATGGACAAGGAGGTTTATACTACTATTCCAATAAGTTCAAAATTCATCACATGTGTGTCGGTGGTTCTTCTTAAACATAATTGGTAACTCGGCCGAGTAGTGAAAGGCCGAGTACTCGGTAACTCGGTACTTGGCCGAGTAGTGAAAGGCCGAGTACTCGGTACTCGGCTACTCGGCCAAAGTGCTACTCGGTACGTCTCTAATGAAGTGTGAAGCGGTGTGAAGCTCGAGTGAAGCAGTTTTTACTGCAATTTAAAATATTTTACCAAATAAACAAAAAAAAAAAAGACATCAAATAATATTTTTCAAATGTAAAAATAATTCCGCAACTCTATTATTTATTGCCAAACTCGCTTAGCAACCACACTATCATAATCCATCCGTCTAACGGGGAAAAAAAAACATCCCGTAGAACATTCAAAAATCATCCTCAGAAAAAAAGAAAATGTCGTGCATTTCACTTGGATAAAAACCAATCAAAAGTTTTTTTTCTTTTAAAACATATCGCCAAAACAATGAATTACATTTACGGTTGCTTTAAAACAATAATCCTGGACTGAACTGCTCAGCGCCTAACGTGCCAAGTGACCACGCTACCAGAACACAGCCCTTTTGCGAGTGAAGCGGATGTTTTTTCTTTGGCAGTAATAGATGTTTCGTCAAACGTACAAAAAAGTATAAAATCACATTAACAGTAGCTTTCAAATCTTTATATATTAAGAGCCGGTCTACCTTGAGAATAAAAATTGTGTCAAGTGACATATATTCAACAACCAGGCTCAAATAAAAGAAAAAAAACACCATGAAAATTACCCTTCCGAACAAGGACGACATATGTATATTAAAATACTCATAAGAAATTAAAATGCGAAAGATGGATTTTAAAAGCGTAACCATGGAAACACAAAATAAAATAAGTTTATGAAATTAAATGCAAAATAAGGAAAGAAACAATGGATTCAAAAAGCGTAACTGTGAAAACGCGAAAATAAAATAGTTGACGACCTGAATCAAAATGACATGTTTCGAAATTGATTTGAAAACGCTTGTAACTTTTTTTCCTTTGAAGATAGAAGCTTAGTTTATCGACCATAGGTCGCGAGAGATCTCGAGTAAAAAATGTTGCTTTTTCCAATGGTGTCAAAAAGAAAACTCGTACAATTCCTTCACTTTTTATTGATAAATTTAATGAAGAAAGTAGTGCCTAAATTTCAGGTTAGAGCATTGAAACAAATTGCTTAGAATGCGGAAAATTCTACCCTTTTCAACAATATATAATATTAATACGTACAAGCAATTTTTCACTCCCATATTCGGGAATTTATGTGAAATTTGTGCCTAAAATGGAATAAAAAAAGAAATATTTATCGGATTTTTTCAATTATAGCCTATGTCACTCAGTAAGAAAGCACCTTTCATAAAATGAAAGAATTTTTCAAATAGGTGCAGTGGTTCCAGAGATTACCTCGAACATATAAACACACAAAAATCTGCCCTCTCTCTGTATAATATTAGTATAGATTATATCGAAAGTTTCAAGCTTGCCCTTTTGGAACCCCTTGAAAGTTTCAAAAAATCTTTACCATGTTCCTAAGTTTTTCTGGGCATGTTGTTTGATAACAGAGACTTTAGATGAGAAATTTTGGAAAATGATCAGTTTTTGTACATCAGCATCGCAGTAAAACATTAATAGTCTTTGGCATCAAAACTTGTGAAAGATATTATTGATCAAAAAAATGAGTAAAATTAAAGAAAAAAATTAATGCGTTAATGAAAAGGAAATGAAACAATAAACAAATAAATAAATAAGCTAATATATGAAAAAAAGTAAATGAAGGAATAAAATTGTGAATTAATAAAAAAATAAGTAAATGAATGAATAACTAAGGTAATTATTAAATGAAGGATGGTAAAAGAAATTAGTAAATAAATACGTAAGTGATTTGATAAAGGATTGTATATAAGTAAATGAAACAAACTTTGCCCATCTGCTTTGCCCCGCATGCACTTGACTAACTACACAAAGCAAAAAATATAATATAAATAAGCCCCCCCCCCCCATAAGCAAATAAATACTGCACCGAATATTAGTAGGTATAAATTAATATTTAAACAAGAACTTTATCATTTAATTACGACAAATCTAATTTTTGATTTACAACAAACTATTATGAGTATTAATTTTTGAACAATCATGGCTTGTATTATCATACTTTGATTTTCAGAAGTAATGTTTACTTGACTAGAGCAGCCTACATACGTTACCACATACCACATAGTTAAAATATTACTAGATAGGTGGTGTTAAAAGCAGAGTAATTTTTTCCCCATTCCACTTTGACTCGCTATTTCACTTTTCCCCACATTCCCCTGCATCTTAATTTTATTCAAAATATGAAATAATTATAAAATAAGAAAATAAAATAAGTCAATTCAAAGCAACATCGGTGAAAATAACTTCCACTTTTCAAAATTGTTGAAAAATTTACAGGATGCAAAAGGATTGAAACTAAAAGCACAGCATGCAATTTTCGGCGAATATAAGCATTTATTTACCCCCTATTTTACTAAAATGCTTCTTTTTAGCTTTCAATGACAAAAAATTAATGCAACAGCTACTTTTTTGGGGGGGTAGTGAATGTTTTTAGGTAATAAAAGCGCATTTTTGGAGCTAAAATCGCGAAATTGGCCGTTTTGTATCAGAATTTGAAAATTGGCGCAGTTTCTCTACCCCTGCTATAAACAAAAAAACAGATGCAACGTAATGTGCTTTTAAAGTGAAGTGCTTAAAAAAAACTTACCTGAATAATGATGATTTTCATTACCAGTTGCATGATTATAAGATTGACAACAGTGACAAGATCTTGAGCAGAGCTCACAAGCCATCTGAAATTAAAAAAAAAAATGTATAAAACTTTGACAAGCAGGATGTATGAGTCTCGGCCAGTGGTGGATTTCACTATGGAAAAAACCGGCTTGGATAAAATCAGCTTTGTCCAGTTTTGGCCCTTGAACCTGGATATAGATTGCAGGCTGTTTAGTATACCTGATGAATTAGTATCCTTTGTTTTAGTTGTGAACAATTTTCAATGTTAATATAAAAAAAGTTGAATTTAAATTACAAAATTGATTTTAAAATTTACTTCAATTACATTAATACATATCCTATACCCCCTTTTTTATGCATTGTGTAATATTATGCATATACCGGGTGGCCCAGCGGGTAATGTTGGAAACAAAGTCCAATAGATGGCGCTAAGTGCAAGTGAGTGAAGCCAAACTTGGTGCACATGCTCCGTTGAGTGGGTAATTGTAAATGTGATGTTTTTTCAGTGTGCGGTGTGCGTGTGATTCTTGTTAGTAAAAATAAACAAAAATATTCAACGGAAATTCGCGTATTTGTGCTACAAATGGCCAAATGTGATTAAAATGTGAAGGCAGAGTTCAACGAGCATGGCAGAAGAAGTTCCACAACAAGAATTGGCTAAACAAAAGGACTATGGAAAGGTGAGTCATTTTGTGCGTTTGACGGTACAAATGTTTTCCTTTTTGCTTCCATGTTTGTTCTGAAAAATGTGTTTCAATCCTCTTCCCTGTAGACTGTATGCCAAGTTCAAACGTACTGGATCGGTGGAAGACGATAAAAAGCTATGGCTACAGTCACCGCTACTGTGGTAACAGATGGTTTTTCGCTGCCGATAAGACCCGATCTGCAGAACCGCCTAGCTGCTATCCTTGTTAAAGATGGCGGTCACTTCGAACCTCTATATCATTAATAGCCCAATATGTCCTTTCAATATAAGCCATTAAATTCTTCTCATATCTCTTCTTTGTTTCTATTTTTTCATTTGTTTCAAACATTACCCGCTGGGCCACCCTGTAAGTTATACGTACAACACACATATTAGAGTGCTTTTTATACAATGCAGTTTTGGATAGCTCTTTGGTGGTAAAATCCAGTTTCGATGGTTTTTACTAGTCTGACATGGTCAAAATCAGTTTTGTAGGGGCACAAACTGCATGCACATAATTCTACTTTTGTTATGTAATATGAATATCAAGGTAGTCCCAAAAATAAAAGTTCAAGAAAGAAACTACCCAACATTTTTGGTTTTCCCCAATCGATTAAAAAAAATTTCCAGGTCAATGAATGTCGACTTAGGTTATTTAACATCAAAACAATACAATTTTTACTGTAAATAATCTTACTTTATTAACCAAATAATCCTTTAAAATACAATTAGTTCTCTGTTTAACGACGCTCTATTTAACAACTTTCTCTATTTCAGGATGGATTTTCACGGTCTCAGATGGTCCACTATATAGTTTTAAAATTATTCTATTTAAAGAGGATTTCTACTTAAGGACGATTTTTTGTAGTCCCTTGAAAGTCGTTAAACAGAAAGTCAACTGTATATCAATTTTAATTGTTATCAAAACTTAGGTTAAATAAAGATAAATTTAAAATTTAATTATATTGATTACAAATTTTTTGAATGATCAGCGATTTCCAATTGAGGCAGTGAGAAGTAGAGGAATTAAGTGGACATTCTCAAGTTTCGAGTTTAAAGATAACATCCTAGGCAGGCTTTCATTGGGTTTTTTTTTTTTTCTAAATCATGCTGTATAACAGCAACTACCAGGGCTACTAGTACCATCTCTTGCCCCAAGACATAGGAGAAGTTCACCTAACATGTGTACTGGTTATCTCCAAATTTTTTAATTTTGCCACTTACATCCCTTTGCTTCTCACTGCCTCAATTGATACTTTTTTTTACATCTCTTGCAATTGTGTTGGGTAAAAGATTGTTTCACTTTTAATACAAGTATTTTATTTTATTCAAAACTTTTTCTTACTTTGCAATCTTTTCTATGGCAAGGTTATATGTGAAGGGATCATTCTATCATAACAGCATATTGTTAGAAATCTCAATTGATTCAAGTCCCCTTCCCCCTTAAATGAATATCAGCATTCAGTCAGTCCTTAAAGCTACCCAGGGCCGGATTTGGAAGTGTGGAGGCCCCTAATCAGGGTTTGAAAAGATAATCATATTTTCGAAAATATCCGATACTTTGATATATATCCGAATATTTTTATATATATGTATATATCCGATATTTTCGACTCGTGAAAGTTAGGATATTTTGTAAAAATTTTATTGTGGGGGACCCTTTGTTGTGGAGGCTCCGGGGCAGCCGCCTGCCCTCCCCTAAATCCGGTCGTGAAATTACCAGACCTTTTTTTTTGCAAATTTTTGACCAACGTGCCCTTATTAATTATATTCTCCACTAGTGGTGCAATATGGATAGAAGTTCAAAATTAAAACAGCGATGTTTTAACAAAAACTTTGATGTTTCCAAAATATTAACAGCCATGTGTACTCTCATCTGTAACATAAATGTGGAAAAAATATCAGAACTGTAATATAGGGATAAATTTCTAACAAATTTTTCTTTGGTATGGAAGGATCAATGAAAATCATAGTTCATTTTGTTTCAAAAATAAAAGCATATGCTAAATATTTTCTGCAATATATTAATTAAATTTAAATTGTTGATACTTGAACGTATAGCAAACTATTACACTACTCATCTAAAATGGATTTTTCTTTTTTTTTTTTTAACTACAAACATTTTTTACAAATTCTTAGCTTTAAAAACAAATGAAGAGCTGAAAAATTAAATTGTCTTTTTTTTATTTTTTTTTTTTTTTTTTTAACAATTTAGTAATTTTACAAAAAATATGCAATTAGTAGCTTGAATGTTAAAGGAAAGAAAAAAAAAAGAAAAAAAAAACCCTAATCGATAGAAGTTATATTTTTAAATAATAATCGCAATAAGACAAATCTCATCATTCAAACAACATATCAAGTAGAAATTAATGTTCATGAGGAAATTGCGAAAAAGTACCTTTTGCTGATTATAAATAACCTTTTAAAAATAAATTTACGCAGTTTTTCTAAACGAAACTTCGGTAATTCAAATAATTATTAAATTAAATTTAAATAGCATTTTCAAGGATTTTATCACATTATTAACATGTTAGAGATCTTCATCTTTATTCAGTTCCGTTCCTCGCACGACGTAAACATTCGTAAAACGATACACCTAATCAAGTTGAGGTGAAATGTACCTTCTTTCCTTTTCTTTCGTGGGATACGAACGACTAATTTTGCAACGAGCACATCACTACCATTTTACCACATGACTATAATGGGTGGAACTACGTTACCTCCCAGCGAGGGTTGCCAGGTTTGGCTAATGTTAACAACTTTGGTTAATTTTGGTCACACTTACACACGAAGTTATTGAATCGGCAAAGCTTTGACCACGCGAAGTTTCGTATACGCGAAGTTTTGTCCACGCGAAGTTTTTGTTCACGCAAAGTTATGACGGCGTGAAGTAATGGATCGGCGAAGTTTGGGCAGCGAAATTTTGCCCCAAACCCATTCTAATAACATTTAAAGCGATTTTTAAACACGAAATACTTCTCTCTCATCTGATGAAATAGATACGCAAAATATAAATAAGCAAACGAAGTAGGGCACCTTTTAAACAAGGCAGCTAATATTCGGAACTGAAAGTAAGTAACACGCCATCTGGCGAGAGAATCTAAATAGGATAACATGCTATTTGCACGTAGATCTGTGTTTGAGTTTTTGAGCAGCAGAAAAAAAAAACATCCGTGGATATCAATTTATTGAACGAATATGAAAAGATCTCAACCTGTTATGTCTGCAGAAGCTATCGTTTAAGAGTAAAAACTCCTGCTATATCTGATAAACGCATTATAAAAATACTTGTCTTGTCACCGCTTGTCACTTCATCCTATTTACGAATCACGATCATTCGCATCCTGCTTGTGAGACATGCGCGCGCACCATTGACGTCTGGTCACGCCCCCTTCCTGACGTTTGTCTTCTGTTTTCCTATTTAAATAGCGCCCCCTATAGTTACTTTCCGTTCCGAATATTTTTTCTATAAAAAATTTCATTTGTTTTTTGTTTAAATAAATAAATAAATAAGCAAAATAAAAATTTTGAATAAATAAAAAAAATGGTGCATCAAAATGAATACATTTTATGACTTTTTTTTTTCTATTTCTTGACACAAAAAATTAAGAGCAGTATATTTAGATACTGCACAATTTTTTTTGGTGCCAAAAAATGATTTTTCGTGTTGATTTCTGAATTGTTCAAAAGCTACCCTTTAAACAGCTAAATCAAAAAACCTTTCCTGTACATGTTTTTCATCAAGAGCAAATTCAAACAAAGTTTATTTGAATCAAATAAATCAGGATCTACGTTGGACTTTAGTTTCCACATGGGCACTGATGTTAATTTATTTAAATTGTTAAAAATTGAACAAAAAATTCTTCAAAAAGTTAAATATGGGAGTGAAGACTCCTCGCCGGGATCTTTCGAACAAAAAAATTTTTTTCCAGTAAGCTTCCACGTAAATAAGTCATAGCCAGGGCTAAGGCAGAAATACATGAAATACACCGCCAGCTCAGTCACTTCCGTGACTGTCATATCGTGCTGATGAGTGCTAATAAGCACGAAACTGCAGTCCTCGGCTGGAGTGACTGAGCTGGCGGTGTATTTCATGTAAAAAAAGTTTGTTCGAATCCGACCATTCTTTCCAAAGTTATTAGAGGAGGTTGACAGACAGACAGACAAACCAGAGACAAGACATTTCTCCGATCTCAAAACCCAACTTTTCAATTATTAATTTTTCAATACTTATTTGTTTATTTTATTTATCTCTTACTTTTTGGTTTGCTTTTAGCGACATTTTTTGTTTGCATTAATCCCATGGGCGGATTTAAAGGGGATCAGAGGGGGCAATACCCCTCCCCCCCAGTTTCGGGAGGACTTTATTTATTTCGCAACAACACATTTTTCAAAATCCTAAAACAAAAAATCTTGATTTGTTTCCTTTATTATTATTATTATTATTATTATTTTTTTGAAATGTTCATTCAATCTTAGGGAAAATAAAAAGAATAGCGAATGTGTCCTTTTCTGATGGAAGAATAGCAAAAAAAAAAAAAGCACCGAACATTAAATACAAATAGTAAAGCTGTCACTGGGGTGCTGAAAATGTATCTGCGTTGACTAATTTGGACTGAAAACCATTTGAGCAAGTATATAAATGAAAATAGAGGCTAAACGAGCTATACATTAAGCTGCAATACTTAAAATAATCGATGATTATTTTAACAAATTAGAACCTAAAACAAAGGGGAAGAAACTCCCCAACTCCTTGTGCTAACAAAACGATCTACTCATTATGATTTGTTTTCTTTATTTTCAGAATGATTATTTTCAATTTGCATTATTTCAAAAGCTAGATATTTTGGATTGTTATAGACCAAAGATTTTGAAGAACCTTCTGGTTTCATATGTTCAAATGAATTCGGCTGATTTGAAGTGAATGTTATTGCAAAAAATGTACGAAGCTAAAGGTTTTTGTACAGCAAAATACTATTAAATGTAACAGTTAACACCATACTCAACGAATTTATGTAACAATGAAAAACTGGAAAAATTGTCAAATCATTGCACAAACAGAAAGCAAAAGCACTTTAAATAATGCGTTGATATTTTTAGGCAAAAAACTAGGAATCTCAATATCTAGCAGTTCAAAACTAAATTTCAGATTTTCCAGAATCATACATTGCAGAGAAAACGTCTGAATAAAAAAATAGGTGAGGGAGGGAGATGTATTTCCGGCACGAAAGTTTTGCACTTTTCTTGTAAAATCGCTTTATTACCTGATGAAATGTTTTTATAACAGAGTTTTCTTTATTTTTTAAAGGAGAAAATATGTAAATGAAACTAATTGTTAGAGTTGTACTTCATACGCTCAGAAAATTTTCGGCTAGTTTTTTTTGGAGGGGGGGGGGAGAGAAAATAAATACTATCGCAAACTGAATAAGTGTCAGGGACCTGAGTTCTGATTAATGGAACTTTTTTACTCAGAGGGAAAGTACCATTTTACTTACTTTCTAAATACTGTTAAAAAAAGTAATGTAAGTCATAATCATCCAACTGTAAATAAGCCAGTCATTGTCATTATTGAAATCTAAATAATTCAGTCACCATAAGTTTTGTAAATATTTGCTGAAATTTGATAAAAATCCATAAAAACCTAACACAAATTGGTAGAATCATAAAAATACTTTATAAAACCATAAAAGCTGACGAATTTTCGTAAACATTACAAACAATCGAAGAAAAATCTGCAGGTAAGTACAAACAGGGCCGGATTCACGATTAAGTTAAGCAAACTAAAGCTTAGGGCCCCTGCTTTGAGGTAGGCCATCAACTCCCGAAAAATTGCATGATTCGTTCTTAAAAAATAGTAAGTGCTTGGAAAAACTAATTTCATTTTCAAGTCCTTGAAAACCTTGAAAATTTGGGAAAAGTGAGGCTACAAACCTTAAACTTTCGAATTTCTAACAAATGGAAGGGGATAGGGTTGTTTAATCCCGAATGCAGTATTTTGCATTGCTTGCTTTCATCTTACTTCTACTGTATATCTGTTAATCTGTTTGGCCAGGAAAAAAAATTTTGCAACTACTCCTTCTCGCTTTCTGCACTACTTGTAATTGAAAAAAGGTGTGTACCAATGAGAAATCGATGGTTTATTTTCTCTTTTAAACTTAAAATAGCTGTTCTTACAAATTTTGAACAATACTGTAAAACTATACAATCTAGTTCTCAATTAGAGACTGGAAAGTGCTAATAAGGTGCCTTAAATAATTAAATGTTCTAGAATCCTTGAAAAAATTAGATAAGTCTTTGAAACTTCTAAGCAAAAAGAGTGCTTAAATTTTATTCCTCATCAAGTGTATGTATTATGAATTGTTCAAATGGGCTACGCTCTTGTGTTACCTACTTTCTAAATATGTACACCATTTCTTTTAAATTATTAGCTTACATTACAAAGCACATTTAAAGCATATTATTTGTCTATTTTTTCCCCAAGAGAGCCCTGCCTCACTTTCTTGATACCAGTCTCCCTAAAAAGGACAGTATGCAAAACACATTAATAAAACACGAAGCACAAGAAAGTAAAGCATGGCCTTATATATGCATCAGAGGAAAAGGTCAAAAACATGGGGGGGGGGCATTTAAAAATTAAAACTGCCCCTCCCCCCACCTGAAACTCAGTCTAAATTCGACTATGATTAAGCCTTCTTTCAAGCTATTTTTTTCTTTGACTTTTTCGAGCAAGTGGGTTAAAAAGGTGTGCTTTTGCAACTTTACATACACTGGTGCGAAAAATAAGGACGAAGTCGAAAAATTAGCATATCAGCTGAACGAAGAGGCAGAGCGGACAGAAAGACCAATTAGTAGATTAAGTAAGGTGATGTACGGTAGCACATGCGCAAATATGCAGGCAGACGTAATGGGGGAGTGTCTGAGTAGTATAAAGCATGTTGTCGGTGTAAAATCAGTATTTCTGGCAAAGAGATTGCACGCCGTATAGCAGTTAAAATCACACCGAGTTGCTGCCTCAGCGAGAAATGGCGAATAAGCAGTCTGTTAGACGTCATCTGGATGCTTTTACCCGAGGTCGAATCATTGGGAAGTTGGAGGAAGGCCGCAGTGTGACAAGTGTGGCTGCAGAGTTCGGAATTGCTCACATCATCGTTTCACGACGGACAATTTCAAACTACAGGAACAGCTATCCGGGGGTTCAGTAGTGGTCGTCCACGAGGAACCACACCCGCAGATGACCGGTATATTGTCTTACAGGCCAAAAGAAACAGGCGGCAGACAGCGGGAGAAATCGCTAGACACACGACACAGGCGTCTGGACGACCGATATCGCGTTTTACCGTGGCCAGAAGACTGCACGGCACGGTGGTGGTCTGTTTGCACGACGCACTTTACGGTGTGTACCTCTAACGCCTGCCCATCGGAAAAGGCGTTCTCTGTGGTGCCGGGAACACCGGAATTCGAGAGACAATGAATGGGGACGAGTACTCCTTACAGATGAGAGCAGATTCAGTCTGAGTAGCGATTCTCATCGCATACTCATCTGGAGAGAGCGCGGACATCCCTCGAACATCATTGAAAGGGAGAGGTATGGAGGTCGCGGTGTTCTCGTTTGGGGAGGCATCATGCTTGGTAGTCGTACAGACCTTCACATCTTCGACGCAGGTTCAGTCAACGGGACTCGTTATTGTAACGAGATTCTTTTTCCATAAGTGCGTCTTTTTAGAGGCGCTATGGGTCCGCAGTTCCTTTTCATGGACGACAATGCACCATGTCATCGCACAGTAGTTGCCGATCAGCTCTTAGAGAGTGAGGATATTGAACGTAAGGATTGGCCAGCACGATCTCCGGATCTCAATCCCATCGAGCATCTATGGGATTTTCTAGGCAGACGCTTGGCAGCTCGTACCTTACCACCAGTAACGATTCGGGAGCTTCGATTGGCGCTGCAAGACGAATGGGCAGCAATGCCTCAACAACTCATTGACACCCTCATTCTCAGCATGGGCAGACGCTGTGAAACCTGCCTAGCAGTCGGGGAAGATGATATCCCCTACTAAAGACCGGATGTTTCTTGCTGGACACCCATCACAGGGATGTTTCGGCCTTCAGTCGCATTGCGCTCCATGCTACTTTTTCAATAAAGCTTCTTTTTATCCCTCTGATTTCTCTTTTAGTAAGTGTTGCTTACATTACACATGTCCTTACGTATTGGGGACCTTACGGTATTAAATGTGTTGATTTGGAAAGCTTTTGTGCAAAGTTATATTGAAAAAACCGTCTCGTCCTTAATTTTTGCACACCAGTGTACAATGGACTAGTTTTTTGTTCAGAAAAACAGTAATAAATCGTATAGTGAAATGTAGATTCATCTAATGACAGTTTTTGACCCTTTGTACGAATAAAAAAATTTCTACCACAAATTGAAATTACACTTCTCATTTAAACTAAGAATGTTTATTAGAAAACGAAGTAAAACATTAAAATTACTATAACAACTTGATGGGAAAATATCATTTTTTCTTCTTCTGTCGCCAAAAAACAAATAGAGAGTCACATTCTTACTACAGTATACTCCCGATTATCCGTGCTAATCACCGGGCGACGTAGCATGGATAATCGAAAAACACGGATAATCCGAAAAATCATTTAAGGAATATGCAGGGCAACTAAGGGGAAATTAGAAAAAATAATGTATATACTCACACAAACCAGGAACTTTTCTTCGGAATTTATTGTTTAAAAAAAATCGGTGATACAATTTTTTTTTCTTTGTTTGTTTAAATTTTTGCGTATGTCCGTACGAATTTTTTTACTGCAATTATTTCTCCGTAATCGTAACTTCTTTCACTCATGTAGTCCAATAAATGTTCCACAGATTGTAGAGCAGTGGAATGTGAAATTGTATTTTCTTCATGTTCTTCATCTTCGTTTTCGGTATCATCACTTGCGTTTGATTCAATAACAAAATTCAATGATATTTTCGTCAGTTAGACATTGAAATCCTGATTCACATTCGTCGCTTTTAAACAACTCTTCGACATTTTTAGCGTCAACTGTTTCGAAACCTTCCATTTCTTTAACTTCCTTAATGATGTTATCGATATCATCATCGAAACTTTAGAAAAGTGTGATTCCGAAGTGATGCACGGATAATCTGCGAACCGGATAATCCGCACACGGATAATCGGGAGTATACTGTATATTCGAAAAGCTACGCTTAAAAAACGAATTTAGTTCAACTGATTTTGTATTTTAACCGTTAGGTTAAATAACGAACACGAGCTGCCATCTGAGCCATAACGGTGCAAGCAGCCTGCGATAGCAAATTGTATAAATTTTCAAAAATAAAAATACTTCTCTTCAATATCTTATCTTATATATTATTTCTGTGGATTATTTTTCTGTCGGTATGCAAAACCGTGATGCAGCCTGTAGTTCTTATGCAGATTTTTTTAAAGCAAAATTTTAATACAATTTTCCAATTTTTTGTGTCACTCAAAATTACAATTAACCTGTTTTTTTTTTTTAAATTTTTATAAAAAGCTTAAAAGCACTGGACTTAGTTCTTCGATTATTGATAATTTTTTTTCGGCAGAGCGTTCGGCTATAAACTAGCTGAACTTCAAGCCCGCCCGGTTGGGCCGTGGTAGCCTGATCGGTAAGGCATTGGACTCGAGGCCGAAGGGCCTCGGGTTCGATCCTTGCTGGTCGAAGACCCACCGTCGTCATTAAAGGGGACTGGGCGACGTTAAATATGCTCGTGGTCTCAATGTCCTCCAAGTGCAACGATACCTCTGGGGGTGCTAGTACCAGGTAGCTATTAGCTCTTGGACTAGTTCTAAATTCTCATTAACTGCTCGATCCGGTGATGGTGCTGCCATCTATCGGTATATAAAAAAATGGAGGCAAGGCACTTAGTATGCAGTCCTCGACATAAATGCAGTTGAAGTCAGTTGTGACTCTGAATCGAATCGAATCGAATCGAGCCCGCCCGGGATGTCCGACATTATAGCTAATTTAGATTAATATTACGCATTACATGCACTCATAACATACAATAGATAACACACGTAAGGAAATAAAATAAATACGACGGGATTGCTATTAGGCGATTCGACTCCTTTATGCAGGATACAGATTATTATTCAGATAAGTTGACTATTAATCGAAGGGTGTTCTTTCTTTCTTTCTTTCCTTTTTTTTAAAGCTTTGACTTCGTTCAGACCGCTAAGCATAATGTAAGTATAAAAAAGTATTAGATTTAAAAATTCAGTTCCCAAAGGAATCCTTTTCGTGCAGAAAAACTTTTTCATTGTCTGCTGAAATCTATATTTTTTCTCATAGCAGTGTTCGATCTGTTGTATAAATGAAAAAGTACTAGGGCAAATTGAAATTACGAGTTTCACCCAGTAAACCTTTAACTATTTATTCGCGTGCGAATACGATGTAAAACATTAAAATTATTATCAACTTCATTAGTAATAAATAATTTTCTACTCCTCTGCTTTCGGGGAAGGGGGGATGCATTTTGTTTACGTTAGAAAATTACACTTAAAAAATGGACTCAGTTTTTTAATTTTCTACTACGGGCAAAGCCGCGCGGGTGCTACTAGTGCAAAATAAGGAAAGGAACAATGGATTCAAAAAGTGTAGTCGTGGAAACGCAAAAATAAAATGGTTGACAACCAGAATCAAAATGACATTTTCCGAACTCGATTTAAAAACGCGTGTAACTTTTTTTCCTTTGAAGATAGAAGCTAAGTTTTTCGACCATAGGTCGTTAGAGATCTGGAGTGAAAAATGTCGCTTTTTCCAATGGTGTCAAAAAGAAAACTGTGGGGCAATTCCTTCACTTTTTATTGATAGAATTACTGAAGAAAGTAGTGCCTAAATTTCAGGTTAGAGCATTGAAACAAATTGTTTAGAACGCGGAAAATTCTACCCTTTTCAACGATATATAATATTAATACGTGTAAGTAATTTTTCACTCCCATATTCGGGAATTTATGTGAAATTTGTGCCTAAAATGAAATAAAAAAAAGAACTATTTATCGGATTTTTTTCGAATTACAGCCTATGTTACTCAGTAAGAAAGCACCTTTCATATAGTGAAGGAATTTTTCAAATAGGTGCAGTGGTTCCGGAGATTACCTTGAACAAATAAACACACAAAAATCCGCCCTCTCTCTTTGTAATATTAGTAAAGATAATTTTTTCGACCGTAGGTTGAGAGAGATCTGGAGTAAAAAATCTCGCTTTTTCCAATGCTGTCAAAAGGAAAACTGTAGGACAATTCCTTCACTTTTTATTGATAGATTTAATGAAGAAAGTATTGCTTAAATTTCAGCTAAGCCTAAAAAAGTTTGAGCTAAAAACGCAAATTACTCCCGCCGTAATTAAGTTAGAGCATTGAAACAAATTGTTTAGAACGCAAAAAATTCTACCCTTTTCAACGATATATAATATTAATATGTGCAAGTAATTCTTCACTCCCATATTCGGGAATTTATGTGAAATTTGGGCCTAAAATGGAATTAAAAAAAAAAACTATGTATGGGATTTTTTCGAATTATAGCCTATGTCACTCAGTAAGAAAGCACCTTTCATATAGTGAAGGAATTTTTCAAATAGGTGCAGTGGTTCCGGAGACATACACATAGGCGGATTTAGGACTGAGTTCCTGGGGGGGGGGGGCAGGATTTTTTTTTTTTTTTTGAGCAACATTTTTATTGCCCCCCACTCCCATGCTTTTGTCTGTTTCCTGTGATGCAAAAATCCATGCTTTACTTTTTTGTGTGTCGTTTTCATTAATGTGTGTTTTCATGCTGTCCTTTTTGAATTGATTTGAATTGGCCTTAAGAGAAGGAGCTGGTATCAAGAGAGTGACGCAGGGCTCCCTTTTAAGTGGGAAATAAGATATCTCCAATTTTAGGGGGCCGGGGGTTCCTCCCACGAAGGAAATTTTGTAAAATGGATATAAAATTCTGCATTTTGAAGCCTTATAAGGTTGATTGGATAGACATAGATATTAATAACTAGATTATACAGGTGTACAGTATTGTTCAAACTTTGTAAGAAACAGCTATTTTAAGTTTGAAAGAAAAAGTAAACTATAGATTTTTCATTATAACAACCTTTTTTTAATTATAAGTAGTGCAGAAAACGAAAAGGAATAGAGGTAGTGTATCATTTTTTTTTCCTGTGCTAAACAGATTAATAATATGGTGTAGAAGTAATTGGAGCCCACTTTGCTTAGGATTTTCAAAGACTTATCTAATTACTTTCAAGCACTCTAGAATAAATAAAATTATTAAACGCACTTCATTTGCACTTTCCAGTCTGATATTTTAGTACTTGATTGTAAATTTTTACAGTCCTGTTCTAACTTTGTAAGAAATAGCTATTTTAAATTTAAAAGAAAAAAGAAACCATAGATTTCTCATGACAACAACTTCTCTTCAGTTGCAAGTAGGACAGAAAACGAAAAGAAATAGAAGTAGTGTGTTTTTTTTTTTTTTTTTCGTGCTAAACAGATAGGCAATATGCAGAAGAAGTAAGATAAAAGCAATCAATACAAAAAATTTCCAAAATACTGCATTCGGGATTGAATAAATAGCAAAATGTGAAACAAGTGAGTCATAAAAATTTATTTCAAATAATATGTTACAAACGTGAGAACCATGATTTTTACATTTTTAATACAGGATATGGCAAGGAGCTGAATTTGACATATTTTGGCATTCCTCCCCCTCTACCATTTGTTAGAAAATTTAAAATTTAAGGTTTGTAGCCACATGTTTTCAAATATTCAAGGTTTTCAAGCACTTAAAAATGAAATTAGTTTCTTCAAGCAATTTCCATTTTTTAAGGAACGAATCATGAATTTTTTTTGGGAGTTAGGGATCCACTTCAAAGAAAGGGCCCTCAGCAATAGTTTGTTTATCTTATAGGCAAATTTGGTCCTGTTTGTAATTCACTCTTACCTGCAGATTTTTGTTTGATTTTTTGCTATTTTTACGAAAATTCGTCAGTTTTTACGGTTAAAGGATTTTTACGATTTTACAAATCTTTGACTCAATTACTTAGTTTTCAATAATGACAAGGACTTACTCACTTAGACTTAGATGATTATGACTTACCTTACTTTTTAAACAGTATTTATAAAGTAAGTAAAAGTGTACTCTCCCTCTAAGTAAAAAGATTCATTTAATCAAAACACTCAGATAACTGAAATTTATTCAGTTTGCGATAGTATTTATTTTCTCTTTCTCTTTCTCTCTCTTTAAAAAGAGAGAGAGAGAAGGAAAAAAAACTATGTTTTTTAGAATTTCTCAAAACGCCAATTAATCTACTAAGAACATAAATATTATGCATAAATAATACTTTAAATGTGGACACAAATCATAACAAGTAGATCGTTCTGTTAGCGCAAATGGGGGGATTGAGATTTTCCCCCTTTGCTTTAGGTTCTAATTTGTTAAAATAATAGTCAATTATTATAAGTGTTGCAGCTTAATGTATAGCTCGTTTAGACTATATTTTCATTCATATACTTGCCCAAATGGTTTTCAGTCCAAAATAGTGAATTTAGACACATTTTCAGCACCCCAGTGACAGCTGTACTATTTGTATTCAATGTTTGTTTTTTCCCCCCTTTTCTTTCCTCCCATCAGAAAACGACATTCGCTTTTCTCTTCATTTTCATTGAACTATTCAAAAAAGAAAAAGTTATAATTTTTTTGTTTTAAGATTTTGGAAGATGTGTTGTTACTATATAAAGTCGTCCCAAAACTGGGGGAGCACTGCCACTATGCCCCCCCCCCTATAAATCCACCCATGCCCTTCTGAACTATTGAAAAAAGAAAAAATAATAAGAACTTTTTTTTTTAATTTTTGGAAGATGTGTTACTACATAGTGTTCCCAAAACTGGGGGGGCATTGCCCCCCTCTGACCCCCCATAAATCCGCCCATGGACATACATATAAACACACATAACATATAAACACACAAAAATCCGCCCTCTCTCTTTCTAATTTTTATCTTCATCTTTATCTTCTTTACTAATAATAAAGCTGAAAGTCTTTCTGTCTGGATCTCTGTCTGTTAGGATCTCTGTGACGGGCATAGCGCCTAGACCGTTCGGCCGATTTTCATGAAATTTGGCACAAAGTTAGTTTGTAGCATGGGGGTGTGCACCTCGAAGCGATTTTTCAAAAATTCGATGTGGTTCTTTTTCTATTCCAATTTTAATAACAAAATTATCATAAGATGGACGAGTAAATTACGAAATTATCATAACGTGGAACCTTAACATGGGCACAAGCCAATTGGCGAGATACGAAATTATCATAACGTGGAAACGTAACATGGGTACAAGATAATTGGCGAGAAAATTCACCATACATGATTTGTAAATATACAGGCGAACCAAAAGACCTTTTAATTTTTCTATTACGGGCAAAGCCGTGCAGGTACCACTAGTATTAGTATAGATGTATAGCAATGCATAATTTATAATGGAAAACTAAAGTAAAATTTTGACCTAAAGCTGTAAGTTTAGTTAAAATAATTTCTATAAGGTGAGTTCGGGAAAGTGCGTTCCCTGAGAATTTTGGGAATGCTGACCTGAAGAGACTTCTGCCATGCATTGAATATGTCGAAAGAATGTCTAGTGATAATTTCTATAAGTAGAGATTGGCACTGAAACTCATAGCTAAAACACAATCAGTGATAACTTAAATGTCTTGTGCAGAACTTATATTTTTTTGTTGTTATATCAAACAACTGAAATCAGCAAGTGTAAGCTGTATTTTTTAGTAACAAGTTACTACTAACATACATGGCCTGCTTTAATTAATTACTGTAACCAGACTTTGTTTACAAGAGGAGTAGCACTTTCCCTTTCTTTAAAGTAAGATGGGGTAAATGTGTTCCATATTGTGGGGCAAGTGCGACCCCACGCAATTTGCCTTTAATTTTGCTTATCTATACTAATATTATAAAGAGAGAGGGCGGATTTTTGTGTGTTTATATGTTCGAGGTAATCTCCGGAACCACTGCACTTATTTGAAAAATTCCTTCAGTATATGAAAGGTGCTTTCTTACTGAGTAACATAGACTATAATTCGAAAAAAATCGGATAAATAGTTCTTTTTTTATTCCAATTTAGACCCAAATTTCACGTTAATTGGCTCTTATTGGTTATTAAAGGGGTGAAAAATTACTTGCACATATTAATATTATGTACCGCTGAAAAAGGTAAAATTTTCCGCGTACTAAGCAATTTGTTTCAATGCTCTAACTTCATTACGACGGGAGCTATTTGCGTTTTTATCTCGAACTTTTTTAGGCTCAGCTGAAATTTTGGCAATACTTTCTTCATTAAATCTATCAATAAAAAGTGAAGGAACTGTCCCACAGTTTCCTTTTTGACACCGTTGGAAAAAGCGACATTTTTTACTCCAGAAATATCTCGACCTGTGGTCGTAAAATAACCTTCTATCTCCATAGGGAAAAAAGTAACAAGCGTTTTCAAATCAGTTTCGAAATATGTCATTTTTATTCATTTTATTCAAGTTGTCAGCCATTTTATTTTCGCGTTTCCATGGTTACGCTTTTTGAATCCATTGTTTATTTCCTTATTTTGCATTTAACTTCTTTTTAAGAATTTTTTAAAACAGACTTAGCATGTATTTGTTCTTTAAAATATTTGGAAAGTAGACAAAAAAAAAGAAGCTAACAGCAAATTATTCTAAAAATAATGCAAACTTTACTAGGCTGACAAAATTAAATTACAGTGCTGGCAATGTCTCATTTTTTTGGCATTTTATAAAGTTAAAAGGAAAACAGCAACAATACCATTGCCGATATTTTTTTAAATAGGAATTCTTCGGCAAATTTGCAAAAAAATACTGATATTACTGACTAAATTAAAAAAAAAAAAGAAAAACAGATAAATACTGACCAAGATGAAGAATACTGGCTTATACTGAGCAGTTTTACGCCCTGAATCCTGTATCCGCCCCTGGATATAGATCGAGTTCAATTTTAGTGATATTAATGATGGGGGGGGGGGGGAACTAAAATGCCGAGCGTAAAGTGTTATGACTTAAACTACTCGGAAAAGAGTGAACGATTAGTTTACATTACTGATTCCTGATTCAAGGCAGAATTTTAAGCCCACGGATTTAAAGAGCACGCACACCACATGTTTATTACACAAACAGGAGCTTAAAGGTTTAAAAAAGAAAATGTTTTATTCTCTTTTCCATTCCTTTTAAAACGTGACAGGTCTTAGGATTTGCCAGATGCTGTGATTAGCAAGTGGGGCAGCCATAATGTAGTGCGTATTCTACTTTCTACAGTTTCAATACAACCCACGGTTGACCACTGAAAGTCTGACCCAACAATTGCAACATTAAAAACAAATCCAACGAGCTAATGTGTGCATCACATGACTTCCTTTCACTCCAATTTAATGTCATTTCCCCATTATTGGCAATTTTAATGTGATTCAATAGTTTACTCTCTAAATATCACCAACAATGGCCAAATTGAAACCAGATTTAAAAAAAAAATCGCCTAATTTGTCGCCAAGTTGAAGACAAAACTTGGTGATCAAAAGACTGGCGATATATCGCCAAGTGTCCGCCAAATTATAACACCATTTGAGTTTACATCGAAATAAACAATGATTCCCCCCCCCCCCAAAAGGGGCAAATGACCCCTTTAGAAACACCCGAATGCAACCAAAAGTGGAAGTGCACAACTAGACCCCCACTAAGAGTGTACGTACCAAATTTCAACTTTCTAGGACATACCGTTCTTGAGTTATGCGACATACATACGCACATACGCATATCCTCACATACATACATACGTACATATGGACGTCACGAGAAAAGTCGTTGTACTTAACTCGGGGAATGTCAAAATGGATATTTCGGGTGTTTATACGTTCTTAGGCACTTATTCGCGTGCGGTCGGTTTGAAAAAAACCCTAACATATTAATTCGAAGGTGAGCAAAATCGAATTTAAGGCCGAATTTTTAGTGAAAATTCTTTCGCGAAAACAATACTTCCTTTTTTGGAAAAGGAAGTAAAAATACAAATTCGTTTCTTCGAAGTACAAGTCCTTTCGAAGAATTGAAGAGCTCATTGGGGCTATATTGATTTTTTCTCTGAGACACTGGCAGTGACATAGGATTCGCAATCCCCGCGGTGCGAGGGTCCCGATGCTTCAGGGTATTCAATAATTTGACAACTGTCGAAAAATCAAGATTCCTATCAAAGGCGCAGCGAAATTAAATTTTTGGTAGGCTGGAAATTCTCAATTTGCGAATGGAACTCCATAATTTGACGAATAATATAAGATAGTTTTGCAGAATCTTCAAACAAAATTTGCCGAAAAAAGGAATTTTTTGGAGGTCACAGTGCTTCCCGTGACCTACCGATGGGGCGCTCCTGTAGACAGCCCTGATTTGCATGATACCAAACCTTTGCATCCTAATTTTAAACAAAGTCTCCCCCCACAACATTAACTTCAACCTTTTCAAAATACAACCGATTCAGAGCCACTATCTGAAAAATTTTATTTCTATTTACTGTCTCCAAGTGCGGGAAAGATATTTTCTTTTATTTTCGCCAACAGAATAATTCTTGCACTCGAACAGAAGAAGAAAACCCAACGCAGCTACAGCAGCGCCACGATATCGATTGACGTCACTGGCGCGCACTTTTTTCTCGCGGTGCATTCTAGGACTGGGGGGTTGTGACGTCATCCATCCTTTCCTTCGCGGTCTCGCGAAGGATTCGAAGGAGCAGTAAGATCACTTTCTTCTCTCGCATCACCCCAAACTACGTAAGCACTCCATTCTCATCATCCGCAAAAGATAACTTCTCCCTACTCCTCCATTTGTTTTCATCATTCGCACATTATGGACTTGACTAGCACGTAAATTCACTTCACTTGACAGACTGAAAATATTCGATTTCACTTCCAGGAGTCAACAGCCGAGTAAGTGTGAGTTTTTCAAACCGAATTTCGCATGCATGCTAAAGTTCTTCGCACGCTATGGGGCTAAATTTAGATGGAACTCGTAAAAATACGCATTATCATTCGAGCCAAGATAGAAGATTCTTCGGTTGCATTTGCTTTTTCATTTTCATGTGGAGATAAATTTCTAAAATAAAAGTTCCGCGTTGAATGAACATCACTGTAAAACTCAGCTAATAATACATAACGGACAGTTAATTGTTAATTCTGCCTATAAAATAGTGATCATTAAATTTTATTCCGCAAAGAAAAAGCACAAATGGGTAAAATATTCCGTAATTTGATTCGTTCCTTAGTTTTTTTTTTTTTTTTTCGATTTTAAAACTATGACCTATGACCTTTTCGAAAAAAGAAATAAACAAATTTCAGTTTACTTATGAATTCCGGTTTCTTTTGCTGAATTTTGTAAGTTTTTACTCAACTTTATCAACGGTTTTCGTCGTGTATGTGTGTGTGTGCTCAGCGTTGCACTTGTAATTTACTAACAATTACTAGGCAGCAATTTGAAGAACGGGAATGCAACAATAACTTTCTAATGCAGCGGTTCTCAACCTGTCGGGGGGGGGGGGGGGTGCCCTCCTAAAGGGGAGCAGAAGAATTTCAAGGGCAGCATGTGAAGGTACATCAGATAAAATAAAACACTGATTTATTCAATTTTGTGGCTACATGAGACTATTAAATTACAGTGTCAGCCCACTCATTTATGTAGTGAAAGTAATAAATGGATGCACGTCAACCTCACCTACATCCTAAAGCCCCCTATATCCTCTTTTTTTTTTTTTTTTGCATCTCGGATTTTATATGTTATATAATAATATGATCAAAATAAAGTTTTGCGCAGTAATGTTAAATTTTGTGTCTAAAAATATCAGAATTTTTACTTATTATTAACTAGTTTTAGCTTCCCTAATCAGCTCCAGTTTCCTATTGTACTGCTTGTATCAACCACGTATTCGGGAGGGGGGGGGGGGAGCTTGACCTCATGTCAGTGTTCAATGGGGGTGCAGAGTCTAAACGGTTGAAAACCCCTGTGCTAATATGCACATGTAGCAATGTCAGCAACATAAATTTTATAAGTGATTTACCTAATTTTCACTGTTTTCACTTAGCGACTATTTCATTTTTCGTGAGCAATTATCCTTAACTTTTGCTTTCTTTGTAAACTGGATTAAAAAAAAAAAAACCAATTTTATGCCTTATCTTTATTTTATACATTCCCTTATAATTACAACTCTGGATATACTAAATTATTTTTTAAAAAATAAGAGAGAAAGAGAGATAACTTAAAGGGTTTTTCTTCAAGTGTTTTTGGAGTTAAAGTAAACTGATGTAGCAATCCAGTCAATAAAAATCGTGAACAAATGAACCAACACACAATTTTTTAGTTCTTTGATCAGTTGGGATTTTTTTATTCAAAGCCAAGTTTCATCATCCATGCTTCCTCACATGTTCTGAAATTATTTTATGCTCTATACTTATCACTTCACCATGTTTTCATTGTTTTCTATTTCACTTTTTTTCTCTTCATTTTTTCAACATTGCTATCTTTTAGATATCCTTTTTCTTTCCTTCTTGTAATTGCATAGAAGGAACTTTCCGTTGCCAATTGAGGCAGTAAGAAGCAAAGGGATGTCAGTGCCAAAATTCACAAGTCGGAGGTAATCAGTACAAGTGGTAGGTGAATCTCTTCTGTTTTAGGGCAAGAGATAGTGCTAGTATAACTGGTATTACTGCTATACAACATAATTTAGAAAAACTTTTCAATGAAAACCTACCCAGGAACGCTGAACTTCAAACGCGTTCTACTCAAAATTTGAAAATGTCCACTTACATCCCTTTGCTTCTCCCTGCCTCAATTCATCTGAGAAAAAATCTTAAAACCTTTTTTTTTAAATTTTTTTAAAAGACTGTTTATTCAATGAAGTATGTCCTTGTGCATTCTCTAGCACAGTGTAACGGATCCGGTGCGACTTCCACTTTCTTGAAAGGACGACACAGTTCTTGAGAGAAACACAGGAGATTTATTTACACTATGTACAGGAAAGATCGTTGACAACTGCAAATTAATCATCAGCAATTAAGCAAATAACAATCAACACCGTAAACTCAACGGTTACACACGTATTTACATCCAAATAAGCAAAAATACAGCTCAAAAGGCTTCACAAAACAGAGCAATAAATGCTCTCCAGCGTACCGCTGCAACGATTCACAAGCAAAAACTAACTCGAGACTGATTTTTTATCACGCGGGACGCTTTTTATAGACATCGAAAGAGAACTCTCAAATGTTCCACAAGATTCCCGAAAATCGTAGACCGTTATCTTATTTCTTTCCATTCACAAATTTTATCATTTAGAAATGAGGGGACCGTATACTTCGGTCGAATGTACGGGGGCTGTATATTCATTACAAGAAACTATTTACAGATTACGATGCTACAATAATTTTAGATGAAAGATAATTTAGTAAACGCCTAATTTAGCTAGATTACGACAAATTAATCATAAAATAATAACATTTACAGAATTTGTAACAACAGTGATGCTCAACTTTTTTCTGCCAGAGGATGAGGATGAGATGAACATGAGATGCGTCATCTCATGTTAAAATCATTCTCGAGGGCCTGAACATACATAAAATTTCGAAATAGTATTTCATTCTTTTCTAAATAGCATGGGAAAATATGAAGCAGGAAAGTAAATTACGTATCAACAATTGTTGTCATGCTTGTTTTTATTAAATGCATGTTTTTCAGACACTAATTTCTGAATATTAGGCTCCAAATGTGTAACACTGTCACTTCTCGTGTTTTTCCATTTTTAATATTGAACAAAACAACGAGCGACATGGATCAGCTTCGTAGGCCAGATGTTTCCCGCGGGCCGTAGGTTAAGCACCACTGTTCTAGTAGGACAACCCTAGAAGAAAGATTCTCTACAAAAGCAAAAATAAAATCGATTTTACTGAAAATTGACTGCTTAGGAATGAAATTTTAAGCTCCGAAAAAGAAATAATGAACGGGAAAGAACTGCTATCAGTACAGTTATTTCTTTCTAAATGAAACAATTTAAACCGGTCACGAGCGCTTTAAACCTTTCTTTTCTTTTATGCGAGTTTTTGAAAATAATTTGTTACATGCCGTCTGACGCAATTTTGTGATGAATTCGATTGAACTTTTTCCTCCCCTTCTTCTATCCCACTTCTTCTCTTTTGCTCGATAAATAATTTCTCCTATTCTTTCAAAATTCCTCTCTCTCAATAGGAAGGTCAAAGTATTTACGCTTCAAGAGTAATCGACTGAAATTAAACTTCATTAAACATTATTTTCAAAATATTTCTTTCGTAAATATGTTTATTTGCGTGATTAAGTTTATTTTAGAACGAGTATTCATGTATAGCGCCTTTTGATAGCATGCAGTTTTCTTCACCAATCTTATTTACTACTGCGCTCAATTGATATTGAATTGTTCTGTGACATAATCTATTTTTACGCAGGTAAATTAAATAGTTGAATTAAGTAAAGCATTGCTAAATTTTAAAAAATGGCAGCCACGGGATTGACCAACAGAAACTATGCTTTTATTGAATAACATTGCTTATAATGTTGCAGGTATATTAAAACAACTAATTGAATTAAGTTTCAGTTAATACTGTTAAATTTATCAATTCAACATTATAAACTTATATTCTTCTTTATCTTTACTAATAATAAAGCTGAAAGTCTCCCTGTCCGGATCTCTGTCTCTCAGGATCTCTGTGACGCGCTTAGCGCCTAGACCGTTCGGCCGTTTTTCATGAAATTTAGCACAAAGTTAGTTTGTAGCATGAGGGTGTGCACCTCGAAGCGATTTTTTGAAAATTCAATGTGGTTCTTTTCCTATTCCAATTTTAAAAACAAAATTATCATAAGATGGACGAGTAAATTACGAAATTATCATAACGTGGAACCGTAACATGAGCACAAGCCAATTGGCGAGAAAATTCACCATACGTTATTTGTAAATATGCAGGCGAACCAAAAGACCTTTTAATTTTCTATTACGGGCAAAGCCGTGAGGGTAACACTAGTCACTAATAATAAAGCTGAAAGTCTCTCTGTCTGGATCTCTCTCTGTCAGGAGCTCTGTGACGCGCATAGCGCCTAGACCGTTCGGCTGATTTTCATGAAATTTGGCACAGAATTTGTTTGTATCATGGGGGTGTGCACCTCGAAGCGATTTTTTAAAAATTCGATTTTGTTCTTTTTCTATTCCAATTTTAAGAACATTTTCCCAAGCAAAATTATCATAAGATGGACGGGTAAATTACCAAGTTATCATAACGTGGAACCATAACACGGGCGAGCCATTTAACATAGCAAATTGGCGAGAAATTCATCATACATTATTTGTAAACATACAGGCGAACCAAGAGACCTTTTAGTTTTCTACTACGGGCAAAACCGTTTTAAAATAAAATGCAGCATGAATAATAAGCGGAAGTTCAAACGTTAAATAATACGATAATTTTAAATCTTTATCTTTACTAATAATAAAGCTCAAAGTCTGTCTGGATATTCGGATTTCTGTCTGTCTGTCTGGATGTATGGATCTCTGTGATGCACACAGTGCCTAAACCGTTCGGTCAATTTTCACGAAATTTGGCACACAATTAGTTTATAGCATGGGGGTGTCACCTCGAAGCGGTTTTTCGAAAATTCGACTTTGTTCTTTTTCTATTCCAATTTTAAGAAAATTTTATTGAATAAATTATCATAACGTGGACGAATAAATTACCATATTATCATAACGTGGAACCTTAACATGGGCGAGCAAATAGTCATAGCAAATTGGCTAGAAATTCATCATCCATTATTTGTAAATATACAGGCTAACCAAATGACTTTTTAATTTTCTACTACAGGCAAAGCCGTGAGGGTACCACGAGTCTTAAATAAAAACATAGCTTTTGTCGACCAGCCCGCGGGTTTTTAAATATGAGGCAGTGAGAAGCAAAGGGATGTAAGTGGACATTTTCAAGTTTTGAGCAAAACGACTTCAAAGATAATATTCTAGGTAGGCTTTCATGGAAATTTTTCCTAAGTCATGCTGTACAGCAGCACCTACCAGGGCTACTAGAACCATCTCTTGCCCCAAGACAGAGGAGAGGTTTGCCTACAATGTGTACTGGTAATTTCCAAATTTTTTAACTTTGCCACTTACATCCCTTTGCTTCTCACTGCCTCATATGCATTAATAAAACATATCCATCTCCCAGATTTGCTTGAACCACCAACCTTTCAGTTATCAGCCGACCAAGTTAGCCGATTGCGAAACTGATGCTTCGCTGCTTTTGAATTGTTAAATAGTTTTGTATATAGGCAAAGATTTGCGCATTCGCGTCGAAAGTAGCAAATGAAAAGCTTTTTTTATGTCTTTTTTTTCAGTTCACCCCATGCGCCATCGTTTAAAAAATTCAGCGAATATCGAAATCAAATACGTAGCGGAGGGTGGCACAAAGCGGGTAGGCCTTCATATGTCCCCCTCCCCTCATGGTGTGTTAGCAACGATGAATACGTATGTATTTACCCGAACACCCCCGAGTTATTATCAGTCCCAGCGAAGCAGCAGTAAAGCAGCATGGCGCAACCAGGCTTTTTTTAAAAAAAAAAATACAATTCTTTAAAAAAAAGCGTATTTTTGTAACTTTTGATTAGTCGAAGCCATACTTAAAATACAGCTGCTTTATTTTGTAGTAAGTAAGCTGATGAGAGCTAAAAATGCACGATACTGCAGTCCTCGGAATGAAACTCTGAGCTGACGGTGTATTTTAAGTATTTCTGCCTTAGCCCTGGCTTTAGAGCTGTAACTTAGGGGAAGGGTGGGCATAGTGGCCACTCAAAGGAAAACTTATTTTTTTAAAGTAGTTATAATTGTTCAAAAGAAATGAAAATTATTTATAAGATAGCATATATTGTTATACTCATTAAAAAAAATAGTATTAACCTCTATCTTAGTTACTTTTTATAAAAATAATTGTTTTGTCACGCCCTACCAAATGGCCACTTTGCCCGATGGGGTAGGGCAAAACGGCCACAGGGTGGCCACTTTGCCCGATGTCAAAAATAATACTACAAATGCATTATAAATACCAAACTATGTATATATTGTCACAAATTCAAGATAATTTACAAAACTAAGATAAATGTAATAAATATAATAAATGTAATCACAACTTTCATGATTTTTTGTCTCATGTTTGCAGTCTATTTACACAGGTCACAAATAAATTCATTGTCCTCTTCTTCACATCCAGCACACGCTTCATGTGCCCATTTGTGGCAAGCCGAACACCTTATCCACCCTTCATTTTCTTTTGATTTTGAGAACGAGTCCTGGCAGAACAAACAATCCACGTCACTTTCATCACTGTCAGATTCGTTCAAAAACAAAGCACGATTTCCCACTTTTGGTTTCCTTTTCTGTTTGACAGCTGGTTTCTTTTTCTTGGTAGTCAACTTCTTTTTTTCTTCTTTTTTCTCTAGTTTGATCCTCTTCAGTTTTTCTTTGTCTTCCTTTTCTGCCTTCGCTGCTTCAAGTTCAGCCTTGTAAGGGCTTGAGGTTAAAACTGCAGCCGAACCCTTTTTTCTTTTATTTTTTCTTTTGATGATATTTATTTTTGGAATCGGGACAATATCTTGAGGGCTAACAGCAAATGATGTACTGGGTATGGCGGTTGGACTTACAGCAGATGAGGTACTAGGCATGGAGCTTAAGGCAGATGAGGCATCGGGTTTTAATGGACGACCATCATTTGAGGCATTTAGGGTTGAAGAGACGAGAACAAATAATGCTGTGGGGTCTCCGGCACCTAATATAGGCCCTGAGCTTGTGGTTTCTTCGGGATCGGGATCAACAGGCCCTGATGTTGCACTTGCGTTGGGATCGGCATCAGCAGATCCTTCTTTATCAGAGTCCGGTGAAACTGGATTGATGTCAGCTGTGCGGTGTGACTGAGATGGATTGGGAATTTCCGTTGTTGTAGAAGCAATAAAATCTGCTTCAGTGAACGCATCTCTGTTGATTGGCACTATGCCACACCTTCTAAATCCGTTAACCGCAACAGAAGGAGTAGCTGCGCTCAAAAATGACTCCCCGAGAAGACGAGACACTTGATATTGGGTTACTTGCCTACCAGGGTTATTTCGCAAGAATCTCTCAATTGCTTGTACATAATAGGTGTTAAATGGCCCCATAAACGCAACGTCTAACGGCTGGAGCTTGTGACTGCAATGAGGGGGGATGCAAACCACAGTTGTATGGTTTTTCCTGGCCTTTTCTAGAAATTCAAGGTTCCTGGTGTGCGTTGCATGTCCATCAAGTACCAATAAAACAGGGTCGTCTTCTGAAGGCTTAGCAAAGCGTAAAAAGTGCTCAAACCATTGAGTGAAAATGTCCGTTTGCATCCATCCTGATGGATGGCAGGCGAAAACTGTCCCTGGCGGAGAACCATCCTGGAGCTCAACTTTCATCCGCTGCCTTGGAAATATGACCATAGGAGGTATAAAAGTCCCCCCTGCTGACATAGAAACTACAAATGTCGAAAGAACACCTCTTTCAGCAGATGTGAGAGAGCCAACTTGTCGTCTGCCTTTAAGCGCAAAAACCTTTGACGATTTAGTCTGGACAGTCATAAGTCCTGTTTCGTCGACATTGTAAACCCTGTGAGGAGGATATAAATGGTTTTTCTGGACATCCTCTAAAATGTCGAAGAACTTCGAAACATTTACTTTGTTAAACGCTTGAGCTCTTGCCGCCGAAGTTGCCTCTGGTACTCTCAACACCATTTCAGGGTGGCGCTGTCTAAAGCCCCTAACCCAATCTTTCCCAGCCATTTTTTTTTTCATTGTTGAAGTTATGTGGGATTTTATTTTGCTCTGTAAGTTTGTACGCAAGACTCCGCAAATCAGGTACAGTGATTCCGAAAAAGCGTATCTCCATTTCTAGAAGATGTTTTACAAGCTGCTCTTCTTGTTCTGCAGTGAAAACAGGACGGTAGTGGCCAAGAACTTTGTTTGTTGCCTTAGCATGCTGGTTCCTATTTAAAACCCGGCGTTTCAACGTGTTCCTTGGAACATTGAAGCTTTTGGCAGCTGTCTGCATTGGCATACCATCTTTCACGGCGTCGATAGCCCGCTGCATCGCCTGAGGATCCCAAGACTGTTGCTCGCTTTTCCGTTTATATTTAGAGACCATGACTCCAACTGAAAAAAAAATGGAAATGAGTTGTAGTTGCATACAAGACATTTAATTTTACTTTTTTCTATATATTAATAAATATATTTAAAATAAAACTAAATACTTGCTATAGGATACCTAACCTGGGTTCGGGGACAGGTAAAATAAATATATTTTATATTAAAAACTAAAATTGTTGGTGTCGGGCAAAGTAGCCACGGTAGAGGGTAAAGTGGCCACTGCTGTGGCCACTTTGCCCTTTCTGACACCATTACGAAAATGCGACTTTACACGGACACCTGTTACACCCAGCTCTTACTCCTACACATGAATTGATAGCCTAAATTATACTCTTTTCAATGGTTATTGTCAGCATTACTTACTAGGGTCGTAGTTATAGATATACAAAGTAAAGTAGACCACTTACCTTACATCAACAACTTGAAAAACAACAAATTTGACATTAAAATCGGAACACGTAAACTGATCACCTTCACAACGCTATGGAACACTAATGAAGGTCTCACGCAGTAGTTGAGGCGTTGGCCGCTGCGTAGCGCCACTGGGTGGCAGAGAAATCGGCCGTGGCCACTATGCCCGCAGTGGCCACTTTGCCCACCCTTCCCCTACTACAAAATACCTTAGCTTTGCCATCAATCTTTGAGTTGAACCGCACCATTGCTGCAGTCGCTCATCTGGTTTGCTAATTCTGCATTAGCTACCAGTTTGTTTGGCTCTCTTGGCTCCCTTAAGAGATTTTTCGCCTCCAGCTTATGTGATTCCTATTCCGGGCTGATGAGTGCTAAAAAGCACGAAACTGCAGTCCTCGGATGGAATAACTGATTTGGCGGTATATTTTAAGTATTTCTGACTTAGCTATAGCTTTAGGACGGTAACTTACCACAAAAGTCGAAGACCAGCTTATTTTTTTATTGTCAATAATATTAACTTATTCTGACACTATCCACCTATAAACTACGTTGGTCATTCCGTTTTTTTTAATTATTGATTTAAGGTTAAAATTATTGAAATAAAAAACCTGCCTTTCGGCAAAGCGAGTCGGGCAAAGCGGATATAGGATTTAATCATATATTTATTTAAAATTTCTTGACTCGTGTGGTGACTTAGACTTTCTCTTTTAATAGGATAAGTGTAACTTTAAAAAGTTATTTTTTAGGATGGCAGTTAATTAGTCTATTAATTAACTCAGTTATTTCTTTATGTTTTATAAATAAATGTGGATAAGTACAACTATTTTATATATTTTTATATAATGGAAGGTAGCTAGTCAACTATTTTAATCATTTAGAACTTCATATTTGATTGGCAAATGTACCAAACCAGAATTAGTTAAGCTTACCCGCTTTGGGCTACCTGATAGGACAAAGCGGGTTTTTCACATGTTTGTTACGTTTCATAATAAACAATTATTGGGTTTGAAATAATACACAAATCACTTTTTATTTTAAAGCTCAAGAGAACCCTGCTAGGAAATAAAACCGAAATTGTTGCGATTAAAATCCAAAAACTGCAGTTTTCGAGCATTCTTCGAAAACCTACCCGCTTTGGGCCACCCTCCCCTATACGAAACGGAGTGTTAGCATTATTATTAAGAGTTCAGACGAAGAATCACAAATTGGAAAAGAAACGAAGTTCAGGAGTTTCCGTCTCCCACCTCGGTTGACCCTTAAGGAATTATTTCATCATTCACCCTCCAAGTTCATGAATTTTCAAATTTTCTTTTTTTTTTTCTTTTTTTAAAGAGGCAGTGCTTTCAATTCCCCCAAATTCCAACGAAAAAAATATTTTCATAAAAAGTGTGCTTCTGTTTTTGAAAAATACGTCAATGACCTTGGTTAAGTATTTCCCTTCAAATAAGTAATCAGTTCATTTTGGAAAAGAAAGGGAAAAAAAAATTAATTCAGGCACAGTTCTTTATTTATTATTTATTGTTTAAGAGTAAGTGCATAAATTGTTGTTTATATACACTTAACTTCAAATTAAAATAAATCATTTTATTTTCATTAATATCGATGTTCACTTGCGCCTAGTTATGTTTTTTTTTAAAGAAAGAAGGGAGAGGGGGCGGTAGGTGTCAGTCAACCTCTGAGGGAGGGAGGGGATTGGGAACCACTGCTTTAGAACCATGGGGTGGCGAACACTCAAGATGTTCGACAAGGCGTTATCATAATTGGAATGGTAGATTAGTGGTTACACTTGTTTTTTTTTTTTTTTAATGCAGGCTACAGCATGATCAAACGCATGTTAAGCTTTCAGGACCAATTGTTTTCCAACTAGGTGAGTGAAAAATAGACGAGGGAGAAGGCAAATCGCCAGGATATTTTCTACCACTGGTGATGTAAATCGGACGTCATCAAGTTGACATGCCATTGAAGGTTTTAACTTTAACTGTAAGTTTTGGAAGTCTAGATTTATTTGCTTGATATTGAATAAGTGTTCAGATGGCATATTGACACTGAATAAAACACTCCCGTGAAGCAGAACTTTGTAGTAAAGATGGTAGAAAAAACAAGATGTAGCTATGAGGAGAATATGGCAATAACTAACAGAAACATAAACAATATAAAACTTTTTGAATTCCACAGTTGAGACAAAACAACTTTAAGATTTTCAAATTTCGGTGAAGACAAGAACAATGTCAAAATTTGCAAGTTCCACTGTTGGATGAAGAAAATTTTAAGTCCTTTAAACTTTTTGCAGAACAAAATCTTTGAAAGAATGCTTAAAGCTGATCACGTCAGTTTTTGAAAAAGCTATTGGTAATCGAACTCAATAAAATTCAAAAGAATTAGCTGATTCAAATTTTAGATTTGCAGAAGTATTCTTTTAAATTGCATAAATATATAAAGCACATAATATTATATGTAAAATAATAAATGGTAGCAATTTCGTTTTAAATATTCTAATAAGAAAGTTGTTTTTGCATTCAAATTAGAAAGTTGTTTCCGGGTGGGGGGGGGGGGAGGTCAGAAGGAGAAGAAAACAACAACCGGAAAGTAAGAGATAAATGGCAACATTATAGGAAAAAAAACATTAAAATTAGAAAATTGTTCTTAGGAACAAGAAATGAAAATGATAAAGAAAGCAAAGAAAATTAATTTATTTTCTTTAATGTTTTTCTGAAAAGTAAAGTGCAAACAGTTTTTAGCAATCTGCAAATGTTATTAAAACTTAATTGTGATTAATGTTTCTGATCAGTTTTTCATCACATATATTTCGTATTCATCGGCCTCATATTTCTAAAAAAGCCCTTGTAACTATGTAATAAAATTGAGCATGTATCATTGTATCATCTTAGTAGAGAGTAGTATTTTCTATGTAGGAAAATTTCAAAATCAGTAAAGACTGGGGAAGTAACTGACGGACAATCCTTGACCAGCCACAACCAAATGAGCATAAAAATCCTCTACATATTTTTATTTCCTAGTTCTTTAATATATAAACATAAATTTACAAATATATGCCGAAATTTTATAATTTTTTCTTTTACATTGCGGTCGAAATATTTTTCAAAAAATGGAAGACTTTTAATTGGGAGCACTTTTTTAAAAACATCATTTTCTCACGTTTTACTGGATTCAAAATACTATTTACAATTCTTATCAGATGAAACTTACGGCTATGGGATTCTTAAGCAACTAAATGAAGCGTGTTTCGTGCCTGGATAAGCTGTTTTATTTTTAATATTGGCGAAGATGTAACAAGAAAATAAACTTGGGGTACGACTTTGGTGTACTTCCCCTAATATTAAAAAAAAAGTAATGATAGTAAGAACCTGAAAATTTCAAGGAAAAGAACATAGAAAATTAATTAATAAATAGGAAGATATTGAAGACCTTAATTCTTTTAGTAGAATTTATTCAAAAGTCCAAATCACAAATTACAAAACAGTTCCAAAATCTAAAACGCTCAACATTAGAGATGAAAGCCAGATTAAAAGATAAAAGAGAACTTCATTCTGATGGCAGACTTTCTTCACGAATCTAAATCAAAACCAAAATAGCTAAAATCTTTAACAAATGCGCTTTAAATGTTGCGGTACATTAAAACTGTCTTGGGGAACTCTTTTGAATATTTTAACCTTAGTTTACTGTGAATATTATTTTTGCATTTACTAGAACCATACTTCGAGAAAAAAATCTCAAAAATAAACATTTTTGAGTTGAAACAAGTGCAACGTTTCGTACTTGCGTTGAATACTAAATACTAATGAACCAAGAAGAGTGCCATTTTCTTTGAAAACCTTTGACATTATAAGGTGCATTCAATATTACACTGTTTACAGAGCGGCAGTGTTATCGCGAAGCAGTGATTAATTAGATCAGACAAGACTGCAAAGTTTTTCTTCTCCTAGCTCTTAATTAACTTATGCCTTAGAAGATGTAGGACAACAAAGCAATCTAAACTCCACCTTGTTTTACGTTAACACTTACAAGGGAAGTCGAAGCACCTTTTAGCTGGAAGAAAGTAGAAAGAGCGAAGGATATCGATTTTGTCCTTGAGAGCCGTTTCTGCGCAATTAAGCCATGTTGCTACCACTTACTTTTTAACGTAGCAATTCACCTGTAAAAATAATTTCTTTTTAATTTGTGATTGGCATTTATTGATACAGCGATGACTTTTGCGAAGTTTACAGCATTTGTGAAACACGGAGTTCAATGAATGTCTGTAACTATGTATCTTTGACCCTAGGTTTGTGAAATTATGCTTGGTATGGGATGTTTTGCGGCCAGGGTGAACTGAAAAACGAAAAAAACAGAAAAAAAAAAGAAAAATTAATTTGAATTTTGACATATTGAATTCAAATAATGTTTTTCGCAATCACGAGTGTGTGTATGTAGGAGTGTGTCTTTGTGCGTGGAGGTTGTGTGTGTTTGAGCGTAGTGGGTATGTGTATGTGTGTATAGGCATGTGTGTTTGTGTCTGTTTGCTGGCATAAGTGTGTGGGTAGTTGTATGTATGAATGTGTGGGGGGGGGGGTATGTGTATGCGTGTGTAGGCATATGTGTTTGTGTCTGTGTGCAGGCATGAATGTGTGGGTAGTTGTGTGTATGTGTAGCTGTCTGTATGTATGCGTGCGTGTATGTGTTTGTGTATGGGTGTGTAGGTGTACGTAGGTGTATGTGTGTGTATGTGTTTGTGTGTGTATGTGTGTGTGTAGTTGTGTATGTATGCGCGTGTGTGTAGGACATGGATGCAACCTGGAGACGGCTTTCGCTATAGGAGCAGCATCGTGAGGAGCCGGTCGACGGTGATGGTGCGGCGGGTGGCGGTGGGAAAATAAAATGATAGGATGCCAAAAACAGTCAAATGAAAGCAATAAGCAATCGTGACTGCTCAAAAAAAATAAATAAATAAATAAATAAATAAATAAATAAATAATTTGAATTTTGACATCTTGAATTCAAATTATGTTTTTCGCAATCACGAGTGTGTGTATGTAGGCATGTGTGTTTGTGTGTGCGTGTGGGGGGGTGTTTGTGTGTACGGGTTATGTGTATGTGTATTTGTGTCTGTGTGCTGGCATAAGTGTGTGGGTAGTTGTGTGTATGAATGTGTGTGAGGGGGGGGTATGTGTATGTGTGTGGGGGGGGATGTGTATGTGTGTGTAGACATATGTGCTTGTGTCTGTGTGCAGGCATGAATGTGTGGGTAATTGTGTGCTTGTGTGTGTATGTGCTTGTGTGTGTATGTGCTTGTGTGTGTATGTGCTTGTGCGTGTAGGTGTATGTGTGTATAGGTGTATGTGTGTATGTGTTTGTGTGTGTGTGTATGTGCGCGTGTGCGTGTGTAGTTGTGTATGTATGCGCGTGTGTGTAGGACATGGATGCAACCTGGAGACGGCTTTCGCTGTAGGAGCAGCATCGTGAGGAGCCAGCCGGTCCACGGTGATGGTGCGGAGGGTGGCATTGGGAAAATAAAACGATAGGACATCAAAAACAGTCAAATGAAAGCAATAAGCAATCGTGATTGCTCAAAAAAAAAAAAAAAAAAAAAAAAAAAAAAAAAAACGACATGAATAACATAAACTTATAATGTTAAATTTTAATAATGTTGAATTGGTAAAATTTTTTTTAACTGAATTCGATTTGTTGTTTCAATGTACCTGCAACATTATAAGCTTATGTTTTTACTTTCTTCTATATCTAATATATAGAAGAAAGTATTGGATTCGTGCAAATTTTCGAATTTCGAATTTTGACGGATTCGAACGTTTTGAGGTGTGCTGAGTCCATTTCGACTATTTTTGGAAAATGTCTGTCTGTCTGTGTGTGTGTATGTGTGTGTGTGTGTGTATGTGTGTGTGTCACGTCTGTGTGTGACCAGTTTTTTGTGGCCGCTCTACAGCAAAAACTACCGCACGAAATCGAACGAAATTTGGTACACATATGTGGCCCTATGTGATCTTGTGCCCATTGGTTTTTGGCGCGAATTCCTCCAAGGGGGGGGGGTGGAGCAATGGGACGTTTTTTGAGTTACGAGTGCTTGCTATTCCTCAGGATAGTAACTGGCGGAATCAAACAAAATTTGGTCCATATTTTGCCATTAACAGGAACAGGTGCTGATTCAATTTTGGTGTCAATAACTCAAACGGGGGTTGAGCTATAGAACGTTTTTTGTCATCAATTGTGACTGCTGTATCTCAAGAAATAATGAACGGAATGAAAGAAAAATTTATCGGCTAGTAGACCTTAGTGGGTATAAGAGCTGATTTTATTTTGGTGTCAAAAGCTGAAAAGGGGGTGGCGCAATCGAATGTTCTTTTTTTTCATTGTGAGTGCCATTTCTCAAGAAGTAATGCTACGTTCTGGATGAAATTTGGAATAAATGTGAATCTATTTGTAAATAGGCGTTGTTTCAATTTTGGCGCCAATCGCTCCATGGGGTTCTGATTTTTTTTTTTTTTTTTTTTTTTTTTTTGTGTTAATAAAAATAGCTTTATAAATGCAACAATAAGAAAGATAAATTGCAATACTGTCGTCTGCTTATTTCACGTGATTTTAATTTTCGGGAGATAATCGGAAATGTTATCGGAATGATTTAAAATTAATAACTGTTGCCATTTTATGTTTGTTAACAAATAAAACATCTAATTAATTCAAGCAAGGCTTTTAAAATAACTTTCAAGTCGTTCTTTGCTTTGCTTTTGCGGAAATTCAGGAATTCGGACGGTCGTCAAGTTTTTTTTTTTTTTTTTTTTTGTTGCTGGGAATATTGCATTCTTTTCAAGCATAGGGATTGATCAGAATTCACAAGAAAGATATAGAAGAAAGTTTCGTGATGGCCACAACATACTAGTTCAGTAAAAGCATGATCTCTCTCGGCCAGTCCCGCCACTGCTAGTTTTCTTCTGGTAATAATGGTGGTCATGCATTTGATTCTCTTTCATTAACCGACTTTAAAAAAGGAGGTTATAATTTCATCTTGCGGCTTTTTATGTATGTATTCGTATTACTCCAAGAATACTGGACCGATTTAAAAAAAATATTTTTTTTTTGTTTGGAAGGGTATACTTTCCAGGTGGTCCCATGTTAATTTTGTCTGGATCTGATGAGGGTCGCGGGAGAAAACTAAGAAACTTTAAATTTCATACGTTGTGGCTACATAGACCAGCTTTCGTCAGCTGTGAGATACGTCACAGGTCACGTGGTTTTGGCGTGAACGGTGCATATTTTCGACGGAGGAATCTTGGCTTGAACAATATTTAATTCTCACTCTTGGGATGTTTGACTTTCACGGCGCCTTTGGTTAAATTTACTTATAGTCTTACTAATGTATTTATTATTCATGTAGCAAATCAGTAAATTAAATATATTTTGCTACGAAAATAGTTGAATTAATTAATTTAAAATAAAAGAAAATTCTAATAAATAAGTTCATTTAGTCATTTTTTTAAAATAGTGAAGCACCGTTTATATGTTTCTCTTTTATACGTTTTTATCAATTATACGTTTTTAACTTTGGTCCCTGCAAAATCTAATACACATTAACCTATACCTATTATACGTTTCTTCGTTTGTACGCTTTTTTCATATAGTAGTCCCTTCAAAAACGTATAAATGGTGCTTCACTATTTCAGTTTTGAAATATAGTAGTATATTTATTCAAGGGGAATTGAAGACAAAAATCCCTCTCCCGCCGATTAAATTTATGTTCCTTAATAAATATATCGTAACTGGTGTCCAATTTCTGAAGTTTGACAAGTATTCTACATTTAATACTTCATGATGCCATCAGTTTAATTTACAGTAATGGCAATACTAATTAACAGACTTCGTTGGAATTTTTCTTTGTACTATTTTCCTAGAAGACGCCCGGTTACTAGAAGACGCCTGGACCGATTAGAAAAATTCTTTTTCTGTTTGAAACGGTATATTTCTCCCGGTCGTCTAATGATCTTCAAGTCCGGTTATGAGGGATTCTGGAGAAATCGAGGGAACTCTTGAAATTTCGTACTCCCGCTTTGTTGTTTGTAAATTCATAGCGTCTTACTTAGTGAAACGATTTTTTTAAGGGTTTTTTTTTGTTTAATGGATAGGAGCGATCTAACTTAGGTCCCAAACCTTTGCTTCACCTTTTCGTTCTTTAAAAAAAGTAATGAGCAAAAAAGAGTAAACTTAATTTAATTTCAATATTAAACGATCAATATAAAATCCATTGTTAAAGAAAGTGCCATAAAACAAAGGTACTTTCTTTACTCAGTGTTCAAGAAAGTACCATAAAACAATAATATTAATCAGGGGTGCCCTTATAAGGACGAAGGGGGTGTTTTGAGGAGTATTTTTCCTTTTTTAGGGGAGATCTTGGTTTAGGGGAGTACCTCCTAAATATTTCCCCTGTATTAATCATTAGTAGTCATATCGCAAAATTTGAATGAAGAATCCTCTGAATCAAACAGGAAATTCATTTAGTATCATTGCTCTTGTAGTATATTTTAATCTTCATATATACAACAGCACAGTAGATACTTTGTTGCTAGGGTTGATCTATAACGGGGCCAAGTAAAGAGAAATGTGACTTTTTTCATGCGCTACGTGACACGTACTATTGTGAAATATAAAATAGTTAGGAAAACCGTTGATATTTAAATGGTTCCAATTAAATTAGCGCATAAATAAATCCTGGAGATGAACAGAGATCAGTTTTTAGTGCCAATCGTATAAAATGTTATGCGCATTAAGGTTTTTTCTTTTTTTAATCGATTTCGAAAAAGACGTTCTCAATTTGTCGGAATCTTTTTATGTATGTCCCCCGTGAACTCAAACACGCATAGACCAATTCGGAAAATTATTATTTTTTTCTCGTTTGAAAAGGTATATGCTTCCCAGGTCATCAGGTCAGCATCTGAAGATGGAATCCTTGAAAAATCAAGGAAACTCTTCAAATTCAATGGGCAAAGTTAAATCGATTTCTGTTGTTTTTTAGTGACTCGTGATTTTTTTCGGAAAGCATAAGGTCAAACCGATGATGAATACAATTTTCTTTGAAAATAATTACGCATTTGAAAAAGCCTTTCTTCACAGTCTTCGAAAGTCTCAGAGACGCTGTGCCCTATTTCTTTCTCTCTTTTGCTCATCTTAGCTGTTTTCAGATTCCTGTGTTCGACACTTTCTCACTCGAGATATACGTAAGGAGTGTACCACATACTCTATCCTACGTACTTATTTTATATTTACAACACTAAAAAGCAAAAAATAAATTATTTTCAAATAAAAAAAGAACCGACTTCAAAAAACACCTAGGAACTAAAAAGCAAAAAACAACTAATTACACTTACATACGATTTCCTACCGAAAAGTATAAATCAAATCAATTTTATAATTCCAGTACAAAAATCAACTAAACTAAACACCCAATTATAAAATAGACACTGATTTTAAATACTGTTTAAGGCTTTTACGGCCGGCGTCAATATGGGGAGATTTTAAGGCCTTATTGGCCGTGGTCTAATTGGAGTAGGAATTCCAGACGTTTCGGCTTGCTTTGCTGCAGCCATCATCTGTGGTTTGAGTTTGGTGAGACTGATTCCTGGCTTCGGTGACTCCGGTATTTAAGCAAACTGTTGCTGGACTGCTGGTCCTGATTGGGAGGCGTTCTCAAGTCGCTGGTGGAATAAGGTTCCTGATTGGATGAGATTCAAGCCGCTGGGTGATCCTGGTACCTGATTGGATGGGATTCACAAGCCGTGGTGGCTACCGGTTTCTGATTGGATGGGACCACAGTATGTTTTAGACTGTTGTGGCGAGCGGATCTAAGGGCAGGGTGCCATGTTTTTGGTAAATTGAAATTCTCCTCTTTTCTGTTGAAATTAAAGGGGTGTTTGAAAATTTCTATAGCTTCGCGGTGAAGACGGGCAAAGTAATGAGATGTTGTAGCCAAGATTTCTGTGTCTTTAAATTTGATGTTGTGAACTCCTTCTTGTTGGCTGTGTTCGGCTACGGCTGACTTATCATAGTTTCCTAAACGGCAATGACGAACATGCTCAGAAAGGCGTGTCTTGATGCTGCGCTTCGTAGTTCCGACATAAACAGATCCACAGGAGCACGGAATTTTGTAAACTCCAGATGTGGAGAAAGGGTCACGTGGGTCCTTCACCGGGTGATGACAATTCCTAAGTTGAGTGGTGGGCTTGAAAATGGTCTTGATATTGTGTTTTTCAACACAACATCAAGACCAAGATACTAAACAATATTTTGCCTATTTAAGAGTCTTTTAAACAGAAAAAGCCATTAAAGAAGATTAAAATAGCGATTAAAATAAAAAATATAGTCTGCCCAAAAAAAAAAAAAAAAAAAGCGCCGTTTAAAACCATGAAAAGATTAGTTTATCAACAAACAAACTAAACGACATTTAAACACCTGTTATAATATTTTATAATCCTTCAAATTAAGAAGTCAAACCATTAGAAAACGAAATAAGTTGCATTAAAATAGAAAATTTTCAAACAGAGTGAGCTGCGATGCGACGATATTATTATGTTTTTCTTTTTGCCAAGGCCGAAAGCAAGCCTAGCCGCTAAGCACCAATGTATTGAAAAAACAAAATAAAATAAAATGAAAATGCTGTCCTACAATTATCTTAAGAAAACTATTAATTGAAGAGTAGCTGTTTTGCCTATGAATTTAATATACAGAACTCTAGCGAAGCACATTTTTTTTTCTGACAGATAAAAAGCTTTCAGTTTATCTTAATCAATCAAAGAAAGAAATAAAATAGATATTCGATAAACTATAACAGAAATGGATCACTTATTGGAGTAAAAAAAGTTTAGGACCCAAATGTTCAACTATATTTACTTTTATAATCATTAATCACTCCTCCCAAATTATCAACATGATGAAGATTCATCAAAATGAAGTTGTGACGGAAAAGTTTTACTTAAGGTCACAAAGGATTTCGGAAATTAATTTCGAACGAGCGAGTTTCGTTCAAGAGGGAGGTGAAGCGGGCATAGGGGGATATCTTTACTGCAAAATCGACATTCCGTGAAAAGTTTATGAGCGGATATTTTGAGCTGTGACGTCAGCAGCGCTCAGTGGCATCGAAGACTCATTTTTCAACGATATTGCCCAGGTTTTGAAACAAATAAATAGGTTTGGTGAAATTTTGTATGCAGTAGTGCCAGTTGAGCAGGAAATATGAGAAATGAAGTTTCATATCAGCAGGATTATTGGTATTTTTGTTTTTACAAAACCGAAGGATATATATATACACACTGCTATATATATGCACACTTTGACGTATCCGTCCTTGCTTCACGTAATTTCTTTGAGATTATTTGGGGTTTGGTATTTTATCCATTCCATATTTTGATATCTTTTTCATTTTACAATTTCTTGATAAGTTGTGTCTGTTTGATGAATTGTGTTTTTTTTTTTTTTGTGTTTTTTTTTTCTTTTTTTTAAATCATGTTTCAATTTTTTGATAATTTGTATTTTCCTGAATATTTTTGTACTGTTTTTGTTTCTGGTGGCTTGGCGCTGACACTAGTACATACTGGGTTGTTTTTTCGTCGTGAAATTCTTTCATTTTTTGGAAAAATTTTTGAAGTGTATTACTTGTACATTATATGTATATCTTTAGACACACAAACACACACACTCATATATCATGATCTTTAAAATATATGCTAATCCACTTTAATAACAGTAATTCAGGTTTTCGCAGTGTAGGCAATCGGCAGCTGCTCAGGTTTAGCTGATACGTGGGTAAAACGACGAATTAAAACAAAATATATTAATTCTTAAGATTTATTTTGTTTTGTTTTTCATGTTTTTGATTGCATGCTCGTAGCGCAAAAAAATAAAAATAATAAAATAATAATAATAATAATAAAGAAACGATACATATAAGAATCAGTTCAGTTGACCAAAATAGCCCTCTATCATTTCGTTGGATTGGAAATCATTTAGATCAACGATTCTCAACCGATAACGGTCCGTGAACAAACTTAACCGATCCTTGGAGATTTTTATCTCTGTTTGTTAATAAATTTTCTTTAAACAAAAGATTTCCTAAGGAAATCCAAAATGAATTTCTTTTTGCATCAATCATAAATTTAAGATCTAGCTCCTATATTTTTTTTTTTGAAGGTGGACAACATTTCAGTGTGATTAAACTTTTCTAAAAGCTGGGTGGTTGGAATTTGTGATTATTTTTATAACGTTCTGTGATTTTCTCTTAGGTTTATTGATTTTTTAGATAATAGATACTTATATTTATATTCAAATATTACAGCTTTCAAATGCCAATAAAAGCGTTAACTTGTACAGTTCAGTAACGACAAGTTCAAATCTTGACTTGATTCTCTTAACGTGCATGAGGCCGCTAGAGGGGCATTCCATCCCGACCGATTTAATGCCGCCTCCCCTGCACTTGGCCAACCAAAAGCATTTCTTTCTTGTATGGCTATCTGACGCCAGGTTAGTTTTGGACGACCGCGTTTCTTCTTGCCATCAAGGGTCCACGTAAGAGCAGTAACGCCAAGTAACATTTTTTAATTAAAAAAATAACACATAGTTTCGTGATATATTTTCAGAAATGTCACCGTTCTGAGCAGCAAAAAAGGATGAGAAATATTGATTGAATTTGAAAAAAAAAAAAAAAAAATCATTATAAGTTTTAATTTAAAATGCATTGTTTTTTCTTTATGTACTGTAATTTTCAACACATTGTTCATTTTGAAACAGGTAAGCTACCTTAACTATTTCACTTTGCCCCACATTTCCCTACATACATTATTTTACTTACAGTACACATCAGATAAAACACTACTTCGAACATGATAGTCCAAGCTTATCTTCTCTAACCACACTTGACGCACTCACGGGTTGAAAGAGACTACTGATCTCTAGTTGTTTTATTAAAGTGATCATTCCTTGAACAATGAATTCTGTACCTCAGAGCCAGACTGATGTAAGTCCAAAAATTACGATTTTCCGTTCATTAATGCATTGAATGTAGAAGCCTATTTCGCATCAAGTCGTGTGAACGTCATTCTTAAAAAAAATAAATAAATAAATAAAAAATTTTAAAAAAATATGAAAAAATTGATTTGAATTTTGACGTCTTGAATTCAAATTATGTTTTTCGCAATCACGAGTGTGCGTGTTTATGTAGACGTATGTGTTTGTGTGTGGGAGTATGTGTATGTGTGTTTCGCATGTGTGTTTGTGTGTGTGGGTAGTTGTATGTATGTGTGTTTGTACGTGGGGGGGGGGAGAGGGTATGTGTATGTGTGTAGGCATATGTGTTTGTGTATGTGTGCAGGCATGAGTGTGTGGGTAGTTGTGTATGTATGTGTTTGTGTATGTACGTGTAGATGTATGTATGTGTGTGTATGTGTTTGTGTACGTGCGTGTGTGTATGCGTCTAAGTGTAGGATATGGACGCAACCTGGAGACTTTGCTTGCAAGAGGAGCAGCATCGTGAGGCCGGTCGACGCGACGATGGTGCTGGCAGAGGGTGCTGGCGGGAAAATAAAATGGATCGCCAAAAACAGTCAAATGAGAACAATAAGCAATCGTGATTGCTCAAAAAATAGTTTTCTCTCTTTCCTGTAAAATAATCATACGTCCTTCTGGCTCTGAGTTACAGAATTGACGGCTAAGTCTCAAATGTCCTACAAAAATGCATTATGGCACTAACTCGCCTTTTGTTGTCATGTGCCAGCTAGGCTGGCAATTTGGGGTGCGCTGCTTCCCTTTTCCAGCTGTACCGTAATTTGGTGTGAAGTTCGACTTCTACAATACACACATGCCATAAGAACCCGTTTATAGGGTAAGCAACCATTCACAGCATAACAACACATTCACACAAAGAAAGGACGAGGACAGGAGAGAGAAAGTACGTCCATGCCGAAGCCGGGATTCGAACCCAGACCGTCCTGTTACACTCAGACTTCTCTGACCACTAGACAAGGCTGGCGGCAACTCGCCTTTTATTTATACAATGTGTACAAGTACAACTAAATGGCAGTCCGAATTAAGCGAAGTCCGGTTTCATAGTGCGGATCAATAAGAGTTTACTGTAGTTTCATTTAAACGCTGCAAATAGTCCGTAAATTGTTCTCAAGAAAAAGAGAGAAAAGTGGCTGAACTTGCTTCTTCGTGGCTGCTCCTTCATCTTGCTTAAAGTCGACTTTTCTTGCAACGCTTTAAAACAAGAAACGTGAACCACATCTACAGAGAAAAACCCGCGTCAAAGCGTTACTTAGTAAGAAATGACAATATCAGTCTCATTAAATGGGGTCGTTTCCAAAATTTCAAACGTTTTTTTTTTTCTGCAAGAGCATGCTTAAAAACATAGGATCTGACCATTTTTTAAATAATTTGTTTAAGTTTAATATTTTTTATAAATTGCTTAAATCGGTGAGCTTTCATTGTTTACATTTCTTGGCGATGACATCACAAATGATCACATGCCATTCTGTGTTGCCACTCACAGAGCTAAATATTTAATTCGCATCTTTACTCACTTGTATTGGCAATTACATGGTTGATAGCAAGCGTAGAGTGTAATTTTAATTCGCTGCTTGATTATCATAACGTGGAAATGTAGTAGAAAGATGCGCCAAAAAGCATCATTTGTGACGTTATAAAGACCACGCCTTGTTTGAAAAATCGGTCATTTTAAAAAATTAATTAAAAAAAAACTGCTGGGAGAATAAAAGTATTTTCTGGGCTTATGTTTTTTTTTTTTTTTTTTTTTTTTGCTCATTCTATCCGTTTCAATGACTAAAAGTAGTACTTTTGACTGAAGGAAACCGCCCCATTAATACTTTTCAGAAGTATACTCTACACCTGTTTGGGAGTTGCGGGGAACTTCTTTTCAGTTCGGAAAGATTCGTGGGCTTCCTGACGCTATGCAGTAATTACAATATAGTATTTTTTTTAATGCGCATAATGCTTTGGTGACCCTAAAAGAGATACTATATTAAAGCACAGTGGACCCTCGATTAACCAATGTGGTTCAAACCGGCTTCGTTCGGAAAATCGAAATTTCTGAATGATCGAGACTGTTTCGATTTTCAAATTGCGAACAATATCGTATTCTTAGACTTATCACATTTTTTTATTAATTTTAATAATAATAATAATAATTATTATTATTATTACAGTAACCTCTCGTTACACCATGTCTCCTTACACGCTCATTTGAATGTACAGAGTTTTGCCTTTGTCTCCGGGAAAAAAACTATTTGGGGGAAAAATATTAGGACTCGACCGATGCATCGGCCAGGCCGATGCATCGGCGCCGATGGTTCAACAATTTAGCCATCGGCATCGGCATCGGCGGCCGATGCTAACTTCCAGGAAACATCGGCCCATCGGCCTTAAAAAACATCGAAAAGCCGATGGAATTGGCCGATGTTTTTGAAAAAAAAAAAAAGAGGACCTTTGTTGTTTTACTTTTTAATACAAAGTAAAGGAAGTTACTGTTTTCATATAAAATTGTTTACTTAAATTTCAGTATGAATTTCTATTTTAGTCACCCCTGAAAAGAGTTTTTTATACAGCATTCAGGTACCAAATAAGTTTGTTGCGTTGTTTCTTGCGGTTGGATGTACGTATCTCTCATAATTCATAACTCAAAAATGGTAAACTGTAGAAGGCTAAATTTTCGCATGTGGGGGTGTGCGTACGTTCCAGTTGTGAACTTCACTTTTTATTTTCGATCGGGTGTTCTAAAAAGCCTATTTACTCATTTTTTGTGGCTATTAATTACTTATTTCAATGCTAAATTAATATAGCGTCTCAGACTGACGATCATTCGGTGATATATTGCCGAATTGGAGACTTTTGAAACAAATATGAGATGGCGAAACCGGTTTTGTTTCATTTTGTTAGATTCCAGTTGAAACGACGGTAATTTTTAATTTTTCGATATTTGTAATATGAATCACAGTAATGCAGTCTTTTCTGTATTGCTTCGGCGGAGCTACAAGTTTGAGGCCCGTTGAAATACATTTTGGGGCCCTATTTCTCTAGCACAGAAGTTATAAAACATTTATCATAAGCATTTTTGTAACTCCTACGGTTCCCCTATGGTTATGGGGCCTCTCGCGCAATTGCAGCATTTGCTATATTTGAAATCCGCCACTGCACGTCAACACAAACTCGGGTGCAAGTTTTAAAAGGGTTTTCCTGGCTCAATGTTTATGATTATTTTGAACTCTATTTTTTACGATTATTTTTTGTATTTCCGAGAACACTTGCGTGCCCCTCCTCTAAATCGAACAATTTCTGAAATTAAACTCTAGTTGTACTTCTGAGTTGTTTAACACTAACACCATTCATAAAATTAGAGATTTTTTTTTTTTTCAAACTTTATCTTTTGCTGTCAGAAATTGATTAAAGACGTTTTGAATGGAAACATAATTCGGAAACCAAAGGGACTTTTGAATTTTTTATTCGAAAGTGCTGAAGTAGATTCAGAAACTCTTCCGAGGCGTTGGTGGTAGCGGTTCTGTTCTAAAAAAATGAGGCCGAAGTTTAAAGTTGTGAGTCACTCCAAAATCAGAGGGTGACCCCCCCCCCCCAACCCACCCTCGTCGTTTCAAGCACTTCTTAAATATTTAGCGATTATTTATTTTGGTCAAGAAATATCATCTTGCGTATTTCTTATACTTGTTTCACCTATATTTCGTAATGCGCCATCTTTTTTGCATCATTAATAGCGATCGATTTTTTTTTCTGTTGTAAGTAACTAATTTTATATATATATATATATATATATATATATATATAATAAATGAATAAGTTATTTTCGTTTTCATCATATTTTTAATAATATGTTATAGAAAAGTTTCTTAGGATTTTCTATTATGCAATTTTTAAAAATTTCAGAAAATTATTGTTAAATTGAAAAATTTAATTTGAACTTGTTTGTAGTGCTTCATAAAAGATTAAACAATCAAATTGTTCAATATTACGTGTGAAAACATCAGATCAAGTAGTATATGTATTCAGTTATTAACTTGATGTAAATATTGAGTTTGTTTATTGTGGCTGCGTTTTAAGAACCTCGCTCTTTTCGTGGCTATTGCTTTTTCTTCGCAAAATTTATGTCACGGTTATAGCTTTTATGAAAAATGCAAACTTTTCCTTTCATAAATTTTAAATAAGTATAAAAATATTCCTATTATGATTTAATATGTAATTTATCTGTTCCCTTTTTTGTTTAATTTGATGATTAAAAATGTCTACGTGCAATCTTTCCACTTTAATTGCGTAATTTGTTAACGGTTTCATAGTTTTATTCTTTTTTTTTTTTTTTTTGAATGATCAAACAACATAATGTTTTTTAATGATGTTTAGTGTACCTAAATCCATACAGTATTACAATATTACTGAAATCTTGGTTATGTGTTCAATTTAAAAAAAAAGTCAATTGGTTATTAAACAGCCTCTTTGTTTTTCTTCCTTCATTTTTATTTTATTTATTTATTTATTTATTTATTTTTTGCTGTTGTTCTTTCTCTTCCATCATACAGCAGTCAAAAATGGAGAAGCATAACTACACCCTATACAGATTGTACGTAGTACGATCCAAAAGTTCGGGAGACAAGCTGTATGAAACCTTACTCAAAATAGTTCACATTACCTAAGCACATCCACCTTCAAAAGGGCACCTTGAGAGACTATGTACTTCTGCCAGTTTTCATATAACTCTTGGAAACACTCCTGGAAGCCATTTTTCGCTACCTTCTGTGATGCAGCTTTATTTTCTCCTGACGGAAGAAAGCGGCGTCCATGCAAATGTTTTTTTTTTTTTTTTTTTTGCTGGGAACAGGTAAAAGTCACACGGAGCTAAGCTCGACGAAACGTTATATTATTTGTTTGTCACATCAACGTTGGCAAAAGTGCATAGTCGTTCAAGGTGAGTATTTTGTAGATAGATGTACTTCGGTAATGTGAACTATTCAGGGTAAGGTTTTAAACAACTTGTCCTCGAACTTTTAGATGATACTACGTACGTATGAGCTTTCAACTTACTATTTCATAACGTTTTTGAGTGACGCAAGTTTACGCGCATGAAGCCATCACAAGAGAATTTGCGATAATTAACTAAGGAGGCGTTCAAAATAGATATTTCGGTAATCTATATGTTCTTAGGTACATACGCATGTACAGATGTGCCGAAAAAACTTGTGAAGTTTAAATTGGGTGATCGTAAAATAAAAATTTAGGTCGAAATCTTTTTTTTTTTTGTGATTACAATTCTTTATTCGTAGAAAGGAAGTAAAGTGAAATGAATCAATGATCCTTTAAATCCCTGACAATCTCATCAATTTATTTCTGTTAGATTTTTTTTTTTTTTTTGCCATCGGCCAACGGCATCGGCCATCGGCCATCGGCAATCGGCCATTTGGAGGAAAACAATCGGCCATCGGCCATCGGCCATCTTTGAACAATCGGCCAACAATCGGCATCGGCCCATCGGCCAAAAAATGCCATCGGTCGAGCCCTAAAAAAAAAAATATATATATATATATATATATATATATATATATATATATATATATATATATATATATATATGTACAAGATACTGTTTTACATTATTGACATCATAGGGAAAAAAAAGAATTAAAAAAAAACAATGAGCTTAGTTCGTTGCAGTTTCAGCTGCACACACAACTTTTAAGTCGTATCTTTACAAATAATAAAGCTGTAAAGTCTGTCCGCATCTCTCTTTGTCAGTCAGGATATCTGTGACGCGCATAGCGCCTAGATCGTTCGGCCGATTTTCACGAAATTTGGCACAAAGTTAGTTTGTAGCATAGGGTGTGCACCTCAAAGCGATTTTTCGAAAATTCGATGTGGTTCTTTTCCCATTCTAATTTTAAGAACAAAATTATCATAAGATGGACGAGTAAATTACGAAATTATTATAACTTGGAACCGTAACATGGGCACAAGCCAATTGGCGAGGTACGAAATTATCATAACGTGGAACCGTAAAATGGGTACAAGTCAATTGGCGAGAAAATTCACCACACATTATTTGTAAATATACAGGCGAACCAAAAGACCTTTTAATTTTTCTATTATGGGCAAAGCCGTGCTGGTACCACTAGTTCCACCATAAAACCACAGAAATATCTTAAGTTAATTTTCTCATTTTTAAAGAAAAATTGGTAGTTTAATTTTCTTTTGTTTTTATTTGAAAAAGAACCGAACTAATTGTGGGTAATAAACTAGTTTCTTTTCCTTTTTTTGGGCAGGTTCACGCGTCATTAATTTGTGCGCTAATTAAATCAAGATCTTTTAATAACTTCTGTTAGGTTTCGCTTTTTTGCTGCCTCCCGACTAACGCGGTTTTACAAGGGGTTACTATGTTACATTTATTTTCTTGGGGGAAAATGGAGAAAACTGAAATGAAAACAAATCATTACACTAGTAGTAGGGGAAAGTGGGATAAAACCGGGACCCTAAGGTTTGCAGGCTTCTAGAAATCACAGTTTATAGCATAAAGGAATAAAATTTTGCAAAAGTATGCACTAGTTATCTATTAATGCAACCACAGTTTCAAAACCATAATTGTTTTGTTTTTTTAATTTTTATAAACTTTTTTGTAAAAAAAGTCATTTTACCCGGTTTTGCCCCATTAGTGGGGTAAAACCGGGTAGACATGTAATTACTATCGAAAAATAAAAAAATGTAAAAGTTTACACAAAATTCTAGATTTATTTAGTGACATATGTTGGCTATTATCATAACACACTAGAATAAGTAAAAAAGGACACATATTGATGAATTGACAGTAAATTTAGCTGTCTTTGCCTTTAGTTTTCTGCTTTAATATAAGGCCTATTGACACCAGTCGCAAGTAAAATAGTTATCTTAATCTTCGGTCCCAGAGCAACTTTCATGGGCCCAACGACGACATTAGATGCATAGGATCCCATCCCTCACCACCCTTCTAGTCCGAATAAAGCTCACTGCAGTAAATGCAGGCAGTATTGTCATCCTCTTCACTGGACTCATCCCTCATTTGCTTCTTCGGTTTTTCTTGTTTTGAACGTTTATTTGCTCTCTGTTCCTTTTTGGCATTTACATAATGTTGCCTTTTCTTTGACTCGTTTATATTTCTTTCAGATTCTTTTTTTCGTCCATCTTTGATCTTCTTTGCATCATTTTTCATTTTCTTTTCTTCTAATGTTGTCTAAAGATGAAGCTTGTATAGGGAGCCCGTCAAAATGACAGTTTTTCCTTTTCTCTTGTCCTCTTTCGGCTGCGTCTTTCTCTCAGTGTTTGAGGGTAGTATCCGGTTTTGCCCCTCGGTTACTACCCGGTTTTGCCCCACACGTACAGTTTTCGTAAAAAATGCTTCGTATGACTATACAGAACGCTACAAACAATTACTTAGGATGACAATGAAGGTAATTAAATGTTGTACAAAGACAGCTACATACCTTTACTGTTGTAAAAACAGGAACGTAGTATAATCGGTCTAGTTTTGTTCAAACATTTCAAGCAAAAACCATTCAAACAGAATTTTCTTCATAGAAACGAAAGAAGCGAGTCCATCGCTTTCTTATTTAATGTCCGCTGCTCTTTTTTTTTTTTTTAAATCAAGGTGGAAGGTAGTTCCTCCTTTGTCCATGCAATTGCAGCGCTTACAGGGGCTATAACTAGAAGGGGGTACCCGGTTTGCTCCGGACTTCTCGGTTTTACCCCACTTTCCCCTACACACAAGTTGCATTTAAATTTTTGAGATGCCTTTGATATGTGTGCTCATAAAAATGAATTTCGTTGAACAGATTTTCGTATAGAGCTTCAGACAATCGAGGCAATATATCATTAATTATTATCGATAACGCACAAAAACCCGTAAATGTGTCTGTGTGTTGGGCGAAAATGATTGTTTCATAAATTCAGAAAAGACACTGGGTGCCATTATCTAAATGCGAGCGTGACAACTTTAATTAACTCCCTTTCAGATGAATTGGAAAGCTCATCATCGCAGTCGTACTTGGAAAGTTGGCAGTGGGTTTGTCAGTTGAAGAAAAATGTGTGTCATGTTCAAAAATAATTAATAGCTAGAGAATGCTACTCTACAAATGCGACGGAAAGAGGTGAAGCATAACGTGTGTCAGTATTTGAAATAATAGATGTGTTTTTAAATCATCAACTCTTTTCGCTTGTTCATTATTTATGTTAACATTTTGATTCGGATATACATTGTTGCTGAAACTTGTCAAAACACGCAAATATTTCTATTAATCTTAGATTTGTTTTGTTGTACGAATTAACCTAAATTTTCTTGAATAAATTTGAAATTTTTGTGATAGACCTGCTGGAAATGATAAAGGATACTTAAGTAAGAAAAAAAATATATTAATTTGAATTTTTGGCATCTTGAATTCAAATTATGTTTTTCCCACTCACGAGCGTGTGTATGTATGCGCGTGTGTGTTTGTGTAGGCGTATGTGTGTGTGTTTGTGTAGTCGCATGTGCGTGGGTGCGTGTGTGTGTGTGTATGTATGCATGTGCGTGAGTGTTGTGTATGCAGTGCTGTGCGCGTACGCGCGTGTGCGTGTAAGCGTTCGTGTGTGTGTGTATGTAGGCATGTGTGTTTGTTTCTGTGTGCAGGCCTGAGTGTGTGTGTAAGTGTTGTGTATGCAGTGCTGTGCGTGTACGCGCGTGTGCGTGTAACCGTTCGTGTGTGTGTGTGTATGTAGGCATGTGTGTTTGTTTCTGTGTGCAGACCTGAGTGTGTGTGTAGGAGTGTGTGTGTAGGTGTGTGTATGTGTAGGTGTGTGTGTGTAGGTGTGTGTGTAGATGTGTGTGTGTGTAGATGTGTGTGTGTGAATGTGTGTGTGTAGATGTGTGTGTGTGAATGTGTGTGTGTAGATGTGTGTGTGTGTAGATGTGTGTGTGGATGTGTGTGTGTAGATGTGTGTGTGTGTGTAGATGTGTGTGTGTGTAGATGTGTGTGTGTGTAGATGTGTGTGTGTGGAATAGTGTGTGTGTAGATGTGTGTGTGTGTGTGTAGATGTGTGTGTGTGTGTGTGTGTAGATGTGTGTGTAGGATATGGACGCAACCTGGAGACTTTGCTTGTAAGAGGAGCAGCATCGTGAGGCCGGTCGACGCGACGATGGTGCTGGCGGGAAAATAAAATCAGCGTAACGCCAAAAACAGTCAAATGAGAACAATAAGCAATCGTGATTGCTCAAAAAAGCAAGTACTTGGTGATTCAAACCGTTTTTAATACATAGAAAGAAATGAACAACATGGGCGATTTTTCAGGTTTCAATTCTTAATCAACTGTTTATTTATTTTTACATTTGAGGCAGTGAGAAGCAAAGGGATGTAAGTGTCAAAATTAAAGATTTGGAGATAGCCAGTACAAATGGCAAGTGAACCTCACCTCTGTCTTGGGGCAAGAGATGGTACTAATAGCCCTGGCAGGTGCTACTACACAGCATGATTTAGAAAAACTTTTTTTATGAAAGCCTACCTAAAATCGAAACTTTAAATGCATTTTACTCAAAACTTGAAAATGTCCACTTGCATTCCTTAGCTTCTCACTACTTCTTTTGAAAAATAAAACATTGCAAATATTTTAAATTAAAGAACTGTAAGAAAAAGATGAGAATAATGGGAAATCAGAAATAACGAGCTGATGTGTGCATCACATGACTTCCTTTTACTACAATTTAATGTCATTTCCCCATTATTGGCAATTTTAATGTGATTCAATTGTTTACTCTCTAAATATCACGAACAGTGGACAAATTGAAACCAAATTTTAAAAAAAAGGAAAAAAAAAATCGCCAAATTTGTCGCCAAGCTGACGACAAAACTTGCCGACCATAAGACTGGTGATATATCGCCTAGTATCCGACAAATTATAACACAACTTGAGTTTGCATCGAAATTAACCATTATTGGCCAAATTGAAACCAGATTAAAAAAAAAAAAATCGTCAAATTTTTCGCCAAGTTGAAGGCAAAACTTGGCGATCAAAAGACTGGCGATATATTGCCAAGTGTCCGCCAACTTATAACACCACTTGAGTTTACATCGAAATTAACAATGATTTCCCCCAAAAAAGGGGCAAAAGACCCCCTTAGGAACATCTGAATGCAATCAAAAGGGGAGGTGCACAACTAGGCCCCACTAGGAGTCTATGTATCAAATTTGAACTTTCTAGGACATACCGTTTTTGAGTTATGCGAGATACATACACACATACGCACATACAGACGTCACGAGAAAATTCGTTGTAATTAACTTGGGGTCGTCAAAATGGATGTTTCGGGTGTCTGTAGATTCCTAGGCATATATCCACGTGTGGTCGGGTCGAAAAAAAAACTCAACCTTCATTCGGGGGTGAGAAAAATGGAAATTAAGGCCGATTTTTGAGTGAAAATTGTTTCGCGAATACAATACTTCCTTTTTTGTTAAAGGAAGTAAAAAGTAACATAAAAGGCAGAATTATACACATATAATTATAAAAGAATGTTCTTGAATAGATAAAAAGAAAATAATCGTAAAATTGCCGCAATAGTAAAGAAGTCGAAACTTTATCCGGAGTTTTCAAACTTCAAAAAGAAAGAAAGGAAAGAAATGAAAAACTCTTAGTGACACATATATTGTAATGTTAATTTTACTCATCAGTTTCCTTCAAACAGGAGATAGTAGAACGCAAATAGAACTCAATTTCATTTGTTTCGAAATCACAGTTTTCGATGCATGAATTCCATTTTTAGAAGGAATTGATAAATATTTAAATCAACTAACTTTTACTGCGCGCATGCTCGAGGTTTTTTCGCGCCCTTCTGGGGCGTATCCCTAGTTCTCAATTGCCGAGTCGATCCAATCTGGCTTCAGCCGGTTCTCGGCACTTTCGTCGTTGCTATGGTTACGGGGGAATTCCTGCTCAATGAGTTCGGGGATTTGTTTTTCTCAAGGTCAACCGGCTCCTGAATCTGAGAGATAGCATTGATCGTTTAAGTTTCGGTCACAGTTTCCCGGTCGTTCCAGGTAGAATGCTAACTTTGTGAATTAAACTTTCCTGGCTGATGCAACAACGAATCGATTAGGGAAAAAAGCAGGACATCTGTCATGTCTTGTTGCTTTTCCACAAGCAAGAGTTCAGTTACATAAAGGTTTATTACTCTTGGTTACATATAAGGAAATTATAAAAATAGATAACCCGTGTGGTGACCGGGTTATGAAAGAATGGTCCCAACGCATTCCCTTGCTTAACGCATGAGGCGACTAAATCGAGTTCAGCGCAAGGTCAATCCCGGTGCCTCGTGAAAATTCATAGATTCAGAAAACTCGAGGAAATTCCTACTAAATAAAGCAGTGGTGAAAAAATTGTTAATTTGTGAAAGAAAAATCTGAACAATAGCTTTAGGATTCTGTACAACCATGAAATTTACAAAAAATACCGCAAATTTGGGGAGACTGATACAGTAAGAGCTATAAAAATCTCACGTATTCGGTGGCTAGGCCATCTGTACAGATACGCCGATACTTTCCCAACCAATAGAGTGACTTTCTCAAAAATCGAAGGGACTTGACGTAGATCAGTGGTTCTTACCCTTTTCACCACTCAGGACCACTTGTACTTTTCAGAATCCTTGGCGGATCACATAGATTTTATTAATATAAAAAACAAAATAAAAAGACATAGATAGCGCCAAATTAACACGTTAATGACTCCCTTGGTCTTGCTTCTCACTTGAAAGTTTCTCAATATTTGACTTGAAAGAAGTCAACGCCCAGTCTCTCATAGGAGCATTCAAATTTAGCGACCTATTTCTGTGTTTATTCTTGATGACACATAATGTTGAAAATGCTGCCTCACAGAGATAAGCTGAATGAAGAAGTTCCAAAGATTTTCACTGAGCAGTGGATTTTCATCAAGTAATGCTATCCAAAAATCTGCAATATTTTTGCAGTGAGATTTTATCACTTTTAAATGATCATCGGATGAAATTTCAATAAGCTGTTCATTTTCCGGAATAGACAGATTATTATCGTGGGTAGCTAAAAGGGATCAATAACCCCCAGATTATTTTTCCTCACATCTGTATCAGCAGGGAAGTACTTCTCAAAGTAATTTTGAATTTGATTTAATGTAGGACTTAACCATTGAATGTAAAACATCCTCATTTAAGCCTTCATTTTCAGAGGTAAAATCTGAAAACAAGTTGAACATTTCAAACGATCCTTTTCCGGCAGATTCATTAATTAAAAATAGAGCCAAGATTTAAATTGATTATTTTATGACTGTTCACTTCGCGGACCACATGAAAACAGTCCGCGGACCACAGGTTGAGAATCACTGACGTAGAGGACGACCACCTACGATGGTTGGACGATGTTGAAAAGGACCTCAAGCTAATGGGAGTCAACCGATGGAGAACCATAGTGACTAATAGGGTCAACTGGAGGAGGATCAGCGAGTCAGTCTTGGCCTGCAGTGATTTTGAATAAGAAGGAGATAAAAATATTTCCACAGATCATATGAACATCGACGTATGTCTCCAACGTAGATGCAAAAAACACAGTACGGTTACAGTCACACATGCATTACAGAGACAGTTATGTGACATGAAAGTGACCCATGTCGTAATATTTTCTGTTCAAGGATTTAATTACTCTCTCAATGCTACTAATAGAGATACTATGAATCCTTTTCAAACCATAGAGGGCAGACAAACCAATGAATAAACACCTCACAATGAACAGTTCATAATTTGCTGAAAAATTTTAACTTTCAAAAGTTTTTATTTGGTGTATTTGCTACAATCGTTTTGTACTGTTCAAAAACAGAAACGACCAGAAAAATTTTTAGTTTGTCCCGTGGTTGGAGTTGTTCACTTACTGGATTGATGAACTGGATCAACGATTCTCAACCGGTGGTTCGCCGGACTGGCATCGGTTCGCAGAAAAATTCAACCGGTCCTCAAAAATTTTGCTCGTTAAAAAAATTTTCTTTCTCAAAAAAAAAAAAAAAAAAAGAGTAAAACACCATGATAATAAAAAAACAAACATCTTGTTATGATTAATTTTTGTACTTTTCTGTAACTTTTTAGCAATGTTTACTACTTCTGAATAATTATTACAATAATTATTTATCTTATTCAACGTTTAAACATTTTTTGCAACAAATCTTTAACATTAAGTAAAGTTTTCTTTATATATATGTTTTATTCTTATCATATTTTGTGAAAAAGGAAAAATGTTTCTAGTCGTTCCCAAAATATTGTTCACAAGTATACAGTCCTCTAGACAAAAGTTTTTTTTTGCAAAGGGAGGGGGGAAAGGAAGAATTTTAGGAGAAAAATCTCACCCTTCTGTAAAAACATTCCCAAGTGTTTTAAAAACCCATAATGCAAAGGTTTTTTTTTTTTTTTTTTTTTTTTTTTTTTGCAAAAAGGAAAGAAAGAAAGAGATAAGAAAAGATTATTATTTTTTTTCTTAAACTTCACCGGTCCGCTTTTTTTTTTTAAAGCTATTGCCGGTCCGCGTGTCAAAAAAGGTTGAGAAAAGCTGAACAAGATGATGACTTTTTCACCCCCCCCCCCAAATGAATGACTTTACTCGAAAGTGACTATTTCTTGAGATACGGAACAGAAAACATGAAAAACGCATCGAAAATCCTAGCGACCATATTTTTATAGGCAAGCCGAAAGAAACATATTCCTCTGATTATTATTATGCATAAAAATTGTATTTAGTTGAAAAACTTACGGGGATGGAAATTTACAGTGGGATCTTGTACTGTTTGCAATATTCCAACTGCACGGTTATGATATCCAGTGACTACAATTTCGTCCTTGTTATGGACTCATCAGTCTGGAATAGTCAATTATCGAGCTGGAGGCAAATATCATTTCTTGAAGCTGAGAGTCGTTCTACCTGCAGCTTGGTTACTCACTATTCCAGACTGATGAGTCCACAACAAGGACGAAACTGCAGTCTATGGATCTCATAACCTGGCTGTCGGTATACTGCATGTAATTCGGCTTTATCCCTCATTTAAGGCGGTAACTTATACTGCTTGTGCTTATTTGTTGGTTTACTTATATAAGTGACGTATAACATCTATCACAATAACTGTTTTGTTTTCCCTTTTTGAGCAATCACGATTGCTTATTGCTTCCATTTGGCTGTTTTGATGTGCTATGATTTTATTTTCCCCCCACCACCCTCTGCAGCATCACCGTCGACCGACTCCTCACGATGCTGCTCCTCTTGCCAAAGCCGTCTCCAGGTTGCATCCATATCCTACACATACGCGCATACATACACAACTACACACACAAACGCACGCACACACACACACACACAAACACATACACACATACACAAACACATACACACATACACAAACACATACATACACATACACACATACACAAACACATACACACACGCATACATACAGACACCTACACATACACACAACTACCCACACATTCATGCCTGCACACACACAAACACATATGCCTACACATACCCCGCCCCCACGCACACAAACACTCATACACACAACTACCCACACACTCATGCCTGCACACACACACATACACATACCACCTACACACAAACACACACGCCAGCATACACACACACGCACTCGTGATTGCGAAAAACATAATTTGAATTAAGATGACAAAATTCAAATTAATTATTATTATTATTATTATTATTTTGACTTTTTTTTTTGTACTGAGCAATATTTTTACGATACATTAACCTTAGCAGACAAAACCACCTTTTATGTCCTTATTTATTTTATATTACTTTGACGAGAAAGTAGGCTAAAAATAAACTCAAAATATCGTCTGTAATTTTTTTTTTTCATTCCTTCTTTTCTTTTCGATTCTTTTTTACGATCACGTAAAAACAATGGATTAGTGCTTATTTGTATGCAAATGAGTCTGAGAGTAAATTGGTTTATGGCATTTAATTATTACCTGTCATTCACATTCTATGGAAATAAGTGGAAAACAATTCAAACCTTTAAAACATTGGAAATTTTTCTTAACGTATCGACTCCATCAAAGAGTGCTAAATTTCAGCAATTTCGCTGAAAAAGATCAATTTCGTGAATCATTAGGTTCAGGATATCATTACTTTCGATTTACTATGCACAGATAAACCATCTGAACAACAACTTAATAAAATATGAAGTAAAACCACTGAGGGTAAATGCACAAACAAAAATTCTGCTGAGTTAAGAATACAGGTGTTTGGCGACATATAAGCCTTTTTTAAACCTACTTTTGAAGTTCTGCTTCTTTTCACACTTTGTGAATTTTAACTGGGGGAGGAGGGGGGGGGGCAGAAAAAAGCGATCTACCAGCTACCTTGAAAGCACATGAGTAGTGCTTTGTTTATTTTCCCCTTTTACAATTCACCAAGAGCGAAGCCTCCGAGGCGCAATCAACTAGCATGTTCGTTCAAAAATTACGAGTAACTGAAAGGCTGGTGGTTAAAATCTACTCGGGAGAGTGACATGTTTTGTTGTTAAAAAGACGAATGGCAGTTTCGATACTTGCCAAAAGTGCATGAATGACATCCTCATATATATAATAGCCGATGATCGAGTAACGCGCGTGTTTCAACAATGAAACTCACGCCACGACATGATAATTTGATAATATGTTTTGGTAATGTTTAACATGCAGCGAAAGGCTTTATTGTGACTTAACTGGTTTACTGGTAAGACTATGTCATTTCACTGGAACGAAAAAATGGTCAACAATGAACGCCACCTACTGGAGTTTAGGGTTACTGGAGCTAAGATTACAATTTCAACTATGAAAGTATCGCCAAACAGGCAATGGCTTCGTTCAAATGTAGAAGCAATTTTCACCCGTCATACCTTGACGGGCAATTTTCTAGTTTTCTTATAATGCTGAAGATATATTGAAACAACAATCGAATTAAGTTTCAGTTAATAGAGTTAAATTTATCAACCTCAACATCATAAGCTTATATTATCCAATAAGAGCAGTGTCTATCAGTCAGTCCCGCGATTGCCCCCCCCCCCCTTTTTTTTAAAATTTCTCAGCAGTTTACTATTAAATATCATGAAAATGTCTTAATCTGTAAAAATAAGTTTTAATTGTTGGTCAATCTGTCTAACGATCACCTGTTTACTGTTTGTTTGTCGTCTTGTATTTTTCCCACGCCCCCTCCCATACTTTCGACGGAAGTTCTGTTCTAAAAAAGATCACCTTCACCGAAAGAACATTTCATTTAAATCTCTTGGTTTGAAATTTTTTTGTTTCAGTTTGAACAAACCATGAAATTTACCACTTGGCTGTGCGGGAAGATTTGAGTCATGTAATTGTGATTTATTTTGAGTAAGCTTGATTGAAATTTAATGTAGAACTGGTATCATAAATATTTTTAGTTCGATATTTTAAGATTTTGTTTTTCTTTGGAAAAAAAAAAACAACGTTTAAACAATAACGCTTACAGGGGATTAAACTGTTTTAGCTATAAAACATACACACACACACACACAGACGCTTAATATTATTTTCTAACTACCAAAATATTGAGAAAATTTCAGAGATTAAAAAATAAATTTTTTGAAAAAAATAAAAAAAAGATGTAAAAATAGAATACTTTCTTTCCATAGACTTACTAAAGACATAAGAAGGGGTCTGATTCGAGTTTACTGCCTCAGTCAGTAAACTTGGAATTATTTCCTTATTTTGAATGCAAACGCTTTTATCGTTAGTGTAAATGATTCATTGAATGATACATTTTTCTCGTTCTCAATTTTTATTAGATTCTTTTTTTTTTTTTTTTTTTTTATAAATTACCGATTAATAAATTTGTAAAATATTTTTTATGAACTAGCTTAAAATTAATTCATTTTGAAATTTACGATTTCTGAAAATCGTTTTAATTGCTGAAAAGGTGTATTTCAAAAGTGTAATTGGCAGCTTAAAATTATCTGAGCTTGTAAATCGATGTTGGTAAACAAGAAAATAGGTTCCTACAGCTCAGGACAAACTTCTTGTTCAATTATGTGATCAAACTGAGAAAGTAAAAAATGCCTCTTTTTCTCTTTGTCCCCTTAACTTTTCCATTTCATTTTATTTTATTCTTTAGTTATTTACTTTATTTATTTATTCATTTATTTATTTATTTATTTGAGCTCAGAACAGAAAAGACCCTTCAACAAACATTTTGTTTGAGCATAGAAGATCAAGCGACTCGTTCTTGATTTACTTCGTATTTTATTCCCGCGCAACGGATCCTTACGGTTTCATAAAAGCTTCGTAAATAATACAATCTTGTATAAGTTCATACATATATGTGGAGAGGAAATACAGAGAGAGATGGGGAAAGAAAGATTATGTCATTTTGTATTTGCATTTTTACATACATTGTTTTAAATAAAGGGCAATGGGTTTGTTTCCTTCAGTCAAAAGTAGTACTTTTTGTCACTGAAATTAATAGAATAAGCAAAAAAAGAATAACATGGACCCAAAAAATACTTTTATTTTCCCAACAGTTATTTTTTAAATATTTTTTAAAAATGTCCGATTTTTCAAACAAGGCGTGGTCTCTATGACGTCACAAAGGATGCTCTTTGGCGCATCTTTTTTCCGCTTTCCACGTTATGATAATCAAGGAGCAAATTAAAATTGCTCTCTACGCTTGCTATCAACCGTATCGTTGCCAATACACGTGAGTAAGGATGCGAATTAAATATTTTGCTCTGTGAATAGCAGCACAGAATGGCGTTTCATCATTTGAGATGTCATCGGACAGAATCATAAACAATAAAAGTTAGCCGATTTAAGTAATTTTTTAAAAATATTAAACTTAAAAATTATTTAAAAAATGGTCAGATCCTATGTTTTAAAGCATGCACTTTCAGAAAAAATACTTTTAAAATTTTGGCAACGACCCCATTCTCCCTGCTTATATGAGCCCCAGTAAACGAACTACGTGACTTATTTCTAAAATGCAAAATTAGATTACTCAATATCTTGTTGTTGTTTGTACCCAAATCGCTGCCATATTCACATACAACATTCTTTAAAAGACAGGAAATTGCTTTATTTAATTTTTGAACGGCCCATAGGTAAACGATTGTTTTTTGAAATATGATCTGCGGAAAAACATTGGGAAAAACCGCAGTGTAAAGAAAAAAAGGAAAAATACGGATATTTTGCACAAAAGTACATTTTTTTTAATTTCAAAGATCTTTTTAAAATGAGAGTTACTTTGCATGTTTTCGATTTTTACTTCGATTGCTTCAAAAATAAGTAACACAAGGAATATATTGTCTTTTGCACGCACAGTAATCTATGAGGGAATTGGTTTTCAAGATTTGTTGTTTTCTGATTGTTATCGATTCTTAAACTTAGTTTTAGCTTTCACTTTCCACAGTCTGCTTCACTAATTGTATGTGGGTCAATCCATGTGAAATGATACAGGAAAAGAGAAAAAAAAATGTTGCTCACTATTTTTGATTTTTAAATTTTTTTGCCTGTTATTTAACTGTTATATTGGGAGTCTGAAACTGATTTAAAAATTTTTAAACCTTCAGAATTTGTTTTGGCAACCACTTTTTAGTATCTGCGGGGTTGACTTTTCATGAAAATAGTACTTTACTAAAACTCACAGAACTTTTTTATTTATGAATGTTTACACAGCTTTGTTAAAACGTATCAGAAGAATACCTACTATAGAATTTTAGGTCACTTTCTGCTCAATTTAATGGTTTTTAAATTATTTTGATACATTCATAAATAAAAAAGTTCTAAGTTTTTTTGTGAAGTACTATTTTCATGAAAAGCCGACTCCGCAGCTATCAAAAAGTGGCTGCCAAAAAAAATTTTTGCAGATTTAAAAATTTTTTAAACTACCGTTTCAGACTCTCAATATAATAGTTAATTAACAGGCAAAAATTTTTTAAAATCAAAAATAGTGAGCAACATGGCCTGTATGATTTCACCCATGTGTATGGTTCATCAATTCAATGTATACCGCTTTAAGTAGTTTTCTCAAAAGTTTTGATATCAATTAAGTGATATTGCTTTGCATGATACGAACTCCTAAAATGACATATCCCATAACGGCAAGGGGAATGCGATACAGCTAAAAAAACAGCATTGGAGAAAATCAAAGTTTTACGCAACAGTAATTTTTCGTGTTCTAGTCTCAAATATTACAATACGCGCAAAACAATTTACGCTGTTCACTGGTTAGTTTTTTGTTGTCTAAGTTAATAATCTATACTTAAAATAGGAATTTTTTCTTCTGAATTATGAAATTTTAAAGGGGTGTCACTATTGGTTATATCGTTTTTACGCCACCACGCACCAGTTATGTAAGCTAATTTTGTGCGAGTTTTCTGGCAAGAGAAGAGTATTAAATTTCGATTTTAAATCAATAGTTAGTACGTTTTCCCCAAATTTTGAGTTGTGTTACTTTCCTTGCTGGAGTTCAATATATAGTTATAGTTATCTAATCATTATTCCAATGATATTTGCTGACTTAAGCCCTTTTTTAGAAGATTAATGGACACATAAGTAACTATTTTCCCCGACGAATTAAAAACTCCAAAATAAACTGAAAATGAGGAGTGATAGATTATGTAACGCAAACATTGAGTAAAAACCGTCGGCTTCAGCAACTTCAACTACCAACGTAAGATGTTTTGAATGTTATTGCATTTAACGATAATCATGGGTAAAAAAAGAGCAACAAGAGCACCACTTGTTAAGAAACATTGTTACAAATGCCATGCTTCAGAAAGAAAAACAAAGAATGCTAAGGCGTTGATTTTTTTTTGTTTGCAAAATAATAGTATTCGACTAAAAATACGTATGTTGTTTTCTTTAGGAGCCATGGAGCTTGAAGCTAAATAGAATGTTGCGTAACAAGCCTGGGTTGGCCATATTGGACCCAATGGGTTTTTTTTAAATAACCAGTTTAAAAAATTCCGTTATTTAGCCCACTTTTGGGTTTTTAAAAATTTTCTGAGAAGTTTTTTAAAAAATCAATTGATTTAAATACTTTTACAATTTAAACTTCTTTTTTATTTGTTCTTCACCACAGACAATGGACATCAAAAATGAATTTTGAACTTTAATAGCTTTTCTTAACTCTTAACGGCATTAATAAAATGCTTCAAAGATTTTAAATAAATATATTTAACTTTTTTCTTTAACTGGTCAATAAATAACTCAAATTATCTTGACTAAGTCATGTCACGTCTGATTTTCTCAATATTTGTTGATTGTACAGAGGAAACTACTCTAGCTAAAAGGCTTTCATGTGAATTATTTTCTACAAACCAACGCGTCACAAATCTCGAATAAACAAGGTATATTTTTTAGAAATTAACAGGTTTTACAAACGGTCGGACAGAAAACAGAATAGGATGTATAGTATTTTCATTATCTTACGAAAAAGTTTAATATTTTTTACTCTGTACATAGAAATAGAAAAATAGGCAACATAAAATTCAAAGAAATGTCTTAATTAAGCTGGAGTTCAGTAAAAAGGGCTTTAAACTACGTGAGGTTCTACAGTAGTTTTGCTTAACAAAATGAAATACAATAAAGTAAAATGCAAAAAAAAAAAATAAGGAGTAATTAAAAACGAACAAAAGATTTTATCACTCAAGAAATAACTTTGCCTTAACTGTTGGTAATCATGGAAACTAAAAAATTTGAAACTTCACCATTCTTGGGTTTCATCATCTTTTATACTTTTCTTCAGAAAACGCTGAATTTTCCAGCTTTTTTTTTACCCCAAGACAATTTTTGTACTTTTTGCATACACTTACGCTACAATATGCTACAAGTACCCCACATTTTCCCTTAAAAAAAAAAACATTTCTTTAAAAAAAACAGCTTTCGTTGGCTTTTTTTTGGGGGGTTTTATTTAAAACCCCCCAAAAAACCCTGCGTCCATGGGCTTTTAAAAAAACCCGGGTTTTTGCCAACCCTGTAACAAGCTCACATTATTGTATCTGTACATAGGCACGGAAATGAAAAAGAAAAAACAACTTGTTCCAGAATCACAAGGAATTTATGTTTTTTATGTAAGCCGAGGAGAGAATCAATTTGAAATAATAGTGTTTTAGGATTATACGAAGAACTCCTATTTGTTATATAAGTAAAGGAGATGATAAATCTGAAAGATTAAAATGTTTCTGGATTACAAGGAATTCCTACTTGTTAGATAAGTTAAGGAGAGGAAAAATGCGAAAGAACAAGAACAATAGATGTGTAACAGCTTTTTTGACAAGTAAAACAAGCTAGTAAGTTTTGACCTTCAAAAAAAAAAGTTATGCCAAAAAACTATCGTACAGAGCATAAAATTCCTAACATTTTCATCTCATAGTTCACTTACGACATGTATGAACCTTTTGCTTTCTGAAAAGATGTAGCTGGCAGCAGGGCTCTGGAGTCGGAGTTGAACTGATCTCAGGGCCGATCCTAGGGTGTTGGCCGCCCGTGTGCAAATACCTAATGTGCCGCCCCTGAAGAGCAATTTGAATGTTTTGACTAATACTTAACGCCCATATACATCGTTCTTCAAATTTCTGTATAGAGTTCTAATTTTTAAAAAAAAATTTAAAAAAAACAGAAAAAGGATGAATTTTTGTAAAACGTTATAAACTCCTTAGGTACAATTTATATCTTGAAGAAAGTAATAGGTACCGAAATTTACTAGTCGTAAAAACGCATTTTATAGTCTATCTTTCGTGACATCAGAGGAAAGGGGGGGGGGGATCGCCCGCAGAAATACATTCGAAATTGGCGTATGAAAAATAGCTGTAATTAATCATTGGTTGTGTTTGGTTGCAAAGACAAAAGAGTGGGTAACATTCAAGGTCCATGGAGAAATTTTCAATATGGACGTCAAAAATTGCAATTTTAGGAAATATTTCGAGATATGAGGGGAAAGTAATGTTGGAGTTCTGTCCTGAAATTCTTTCAAAATTGTTGTCAAATTGCAGCTATTTTGTGTGACCTGAAGGATCGGCGCTCTCCCCGAAAATTTTCTGAAACAGAAGTTGTAAACACGGAATTTCGGGTTATCTTTGTTGAAATTGCTGAGGGAGGAAGATTCGGTCGTCTCCTATCGAAAGTTTTCGAAATTGAAGTTTAAAACTCAAATTTAGGGTGTCCTTTGTGACGTTAGGGGGTCTGGCATCTTTCCTCCGATAATTTATCGGCACTATTGTTTGAAAAACACATTTTTGACTAGATTTGGACACGATAGGGGAAACGGGAAAACATTCCGAACTGAAATATTTTTCGGAATTAAAATCAATTTTAGGTTATTTTTGCGAAGGAAGGATTTTGGGGCTCTAAAAAGTGCAATTTTGTGCTATCTTTAGTGACGTTAAGGAAAACGGGACGCTTCAGCGGATCTTTCTGAATATTTTTCGATATTAATATCTGAAAAATACTAGTAAAGACTTTTCTTCACCTCACCTCGGCGACTGATGGGGGATGACGGATGCCCTAGCGCCGTGAAAATTTACATAAGTCATCCGGAATTTTTTAGAAATGGAAGTCCCAAAATCATATTTTAGGCATTGTTTGATAACGATGAGACAAAGAGCGGGTAGGGGTTCAGTATGCCCTCAAGAATTGTTTTTTGAAACTGAAGTAAATTTCAGGCTAGTTTAGGCAGGAAGGGTATGGTGGCTCCACGGAACGGTCTAAAAACGAAATTTTGGGCTATAGAGATTACGTTGGAGAAAAGGGTTATCCGGGGTATTTCCCCCCAAGTTCTTCGAAACTAATGATTGAAAAACGCAATTTTAGTTTGTTTTTGAATACGTTAAGTGAGAGGGGGTGGGATTGGGGGCCTCTCTAGAGAAGCTAATTCAGACTATCTTTGGTAGTAATGTTAGGCAATGGATTTCAGGGCCCTTTATCGCAAAAATTTCGAAAAAGAAATTCGAAAAATGCCATTCAGCAATTTTTGATGACGGTTAGGGAGAGCTGTCTCCAGAAAAGACATTTTGGAGTCATCATTTTTAGGCTATGTTTGATTACATTAAAGAAGAAAGGGTGAATAAGAATCTGAATTGGATTCTTAAAATCGGTTGTTCAACCAGCGAAATTTTCCGAAATTAAAGTCCTAAAAGCGCAGTTTGAAGCCTTCTTTAGTCTCGTCAAGGCATCCTTTTGGATCTTCGTTTTGGAGCTACATTTAAAATTTGTAACCCGGGGCAAAGGCCCTGTCCTACCTGATCTGAAACTGGGCAGTTCATTCGTGATTTTAATTAGAAAAAATTGCTGTAAAGGTGAAAAATTAAAAATTTTAGTTCGTTAATTATATATGTTTGACTCTCAGGGGAGTCGCAATTTTCCATTGTCTCTCCAGTCTCCACGCATCCACGACTGCTGAACACAGAATTTGTTCTTTGAAATATCTGCGAGAGTATCCTATCATCATTTTTTTTTTCTCACACAAAATACGTCTTCATTCTTTAGGGTCAATAAAATTTTGGGAGGCTGGGTGAAGCATTAGTGGCCTTCAGAAGGCACACTTTCATGCTTCGGTTGGGGGGGATTTTCGTCATTGCCCCTCCCATGTATCCATGCCTGATTACCAGTTCTGTCACAAAATTTGCAACCAAATGAAGCATGTGTGTAAAGAGTTGATATTAATGAATAATGGAGCAACAGAATGTGCTCTAAGATTCCATTTTTCTTAATATGCTATGCGCTGTTGGAAAATTGGCACTTACTTTGATAATTGAACATTTAAAATTCAGCATATTCATCCGACTTATTATGTTATCTTGTGAGAAATTCTTGAGGAATTTTGCTTGATTTAAAGAATTATATGATGCGACCTGCGGCTGCCCCTTGTTTTGGCCGCCCGTGTGCGGTGCACACTCTGCACACCTGCTAGGATCGGCCCTGACTGATCTTGAGATAACGGAGTCGGATTCGGGAGTCGAAGAATTTGAAACTCCAAGAGAGTTTCGGTGTTGGTCATTTTCCCTCCGAATCCGCTATCTCCCATGACTGCGAAGTCAGAGTCGGTATTTTGTGGTAAAGGAGTCGAAGTCGAAGTCTCTAGAATTCCCACAGTTGGTCATTTTTCTTCCGACTCCACTGCCCAGGTTGTAAATACAAGTTGTGTTTCATCAGTTCTTTTCTTAATGTGAAAATTAGAATGTTGTCTTATGTGCTAAAACATGCTTCAAACATTACAATGAGTCAAAAAATACACCAAAAGAAAATATTTGTTAATGTAAATATTGCAAGTTTATCCTCATAATTTAAAACTTCGTTGTGAAGCATCAAAATTATGTGACGTCGTCAGCGTAGAACATCATTCAAAGCAAGGAAAATGTCTGCACTCGAATGCGATAATTCAAAACCAAACAGTATGGCTTTAAATCACCACTCGAGCCCGACGCGAAGCGTTATCACTTGAAGAAAAATCTCGCGATCGAGTCCTGCTCGATCGTACAGCTCAAATTGCTAAAATTAAAACTTATTTTTGCGCTCCAATGCTCACCCACAAAATAAGTGGGGTCATATATTCTTTTAAATTCTTTCGTAAAAGGTTAAGGAGAAGACAGGTCAAATTATTGAGAATCTTTCTTTCGTTAGTCAAACGAAGTGAGAATATCAAGGCTTTAAAATGCTTTAAAGTTAAGTCACTACTCTATACTCTTCAGAAGCGCTATGAAAATATGAAACATTTAAGAGCCTTTACCTTTTGAAAGCCATTTTCAAGGCAAATTCAGTCTCTTTTTCAATACGTTTTATGGCAGGGATTTCAAACCGAACTATACAAATCATAAAGCTATTCTTTATTTGAAATACGTTATTCTTGGGGAAAGAAAACGATTTCTGAAAGCAACCGTACATGAAAAATATGGAAATTTTCAGTGAATTTCCTTTAAGAAATGTGAATTGGTAAAATACAGAGTGTACATAAATGGATATCCAACTTTACTGGAAGATCAAAAGAAAATTTGTTATAAAACCGACCTCTTTGATATCTGAAACCAAAAATAATAATTAAAAGTTTAAACTCTAAGTTGTATGTGCTTACGGTGAGATTTAAAGAATGCTAGTATAGCTATTTGCTAGTATATTGCTAGTATGTATTAGATTGCTATTTTCGCTTATTTCACATGTAGGAATAGTTTTGCTTCATTGCAATTCCAACTTGAATCTTTTTTGCTTCCCAAAACTTAATTCATGATAAATCTTTTACGCTTATTGGTTGTTTGCTAATTGTATGATCTGGCTATTTACTGCTTTTTTGTTTCTAACTTGGGAAGTCTTAACATCGATAAGTTCACAACCTTTTGTTTCTGCATACAATAAGGCATTTCTAGTTACCCCCAAGTACGAGTATACCTTTTTTTTTTTTTGAGCAATCACGATTGCTTATTACTTTCATTTGACTGTTTTGAGGTCCTATCATTTTATTTTCCCGCCAGCATCCTCTGCAGCACCACCGTCAACCGGTCGCCTCACGATGCTGCTCCTCTAGCGAAAACCGTCTCCAGGTTGCGTCAATATCCTACACTTACACGCATACATACACGCACGTTCACACACACACAAACACATACACACACATACACAAACATATACACACACACAAACACATACACACACGCATAGCTACAGACACCTACACATACACACATAACTACACACACGCTCATGCCTGCGTACAGACACAAACACATATGCCTACACACACATACACATTCCCTCCCCCCACACACAAACACTCATACGCACAACTACCCACACACTCATACCTGCACACAGACATAAACACACATACCTACACACACATACACATACCCCCCCCCCCCCCACACACATAAACACACACGCCTACATACCCACACACACTCGTGATTCCGAAAAACATAATTTGAATTCAAGATGTCAAAGTTCAAATTATTATTATTATTATTTTTTTTTTTTTTTTTTGTAAATTTTATGCTGTTTTTAACTTTTTTGACAATACTTGAGCTCGTCTGTGAAATTTTAACTTGAGATAGGAAAGCAAAACTTCGTCGGCAAGCCGGAATATAAAACAGGGTGTCTGAAAAGTCCTAGACATATTTTGAAAATTCAAGGAAAGGCAAGAAATTGATGTCTGAACAATGAACGTGCGGTTTACACCATAATACTTCACTGGTTCAAATTTTTTTTTATGACATCGTAAAAAAAAGAAGAGGAGGGATGTAGTTATATTGGTATTTGCTGTATAATCACAGTAAGAAGAAAAAAAAAGTGTGAAGTGTTTAATCATTATATTAAACAGAGAGCAGTGTACACGCAGATGTGTACACGTTTGTTACTCGAATCCCATCTAAACGGTTCTCAAGTTCTTCAATTATCCACAAACGGTATACACATTGAATTCTGGTAATGAAGGTATTGCTTTCTGTTTGATAAAATGAATGAACATCTCCGATGTAATTTGTTTTTCTCTGTGTGACGATATAACGATTACCTGTAATGAGGTTGTTTCCTTCAGTCAAAAGTAGTACTATTTGTCACTGAAATTGATAGAATAAACAAAAAAAAAAATATTATGGACCCAGAAAGTATTTTCATTTTCCCAACAGTTGTTTTTTAATTAATTTTTTAAAATGTCCGATTTTTCAAACAAGGCGTGGGCTTGATGACGTCAAAAATGATTCTCTTTGGCGCATTTTTCTATCGCGTTTCCACGTTATGATAATCAAGAAGCGAATTAAAATTGCGCCCTACACTTGCTATCAAGCATATCGTTGCCAATACACGTGAGTAAAGATGTGAATTAAATATTTTGTTCTGTGAATGGCAACACTGAATGGCATTTCATCATTTGTGATGTCATCGGCAGAAGCATAAACATTGAAAACGCACCGATTAAAGTATTTTTTTTTTTAAATATTAAACTTGAACAAATTATTTAAAAAATGGTCAGATCCTATGTTTTTGAGCATGCTTTTTCAGAAAAAAATACTTTTTAAAATTTTGGGAACGACCCTATTACATTTTTTTTTCTTCTTTTCCTCTTTTCCTTTTTCTCATTTTTTCTTTCTTTAAAAAAAAAAAAAAGAAAAAGAAAAAAAGATATAAAAACTTCTTGAACCAATGAAGTATTTGGCACAAACCGAGTATTGATACTACAATTTGTTGCTTTTCCATGAATTTTTGAAATGTGTCAAGGACTTTTTGGACAACCTGTATATTGATGCAAAGTGCAACTTTCTTGACAGTAAGCCCGAATTAACTCTGGTTCTTCAATAGAGTTGAATACTGTGGACTCTTGGCAGTAAACCTGTAGATAGTCGGGATCGTCTCATTGGTTAAATATTGAGGTAGTAATGCTTGGTGTTAAGCTTGAGTGTATTCAGGATTGTCTGTGGCCTTGAAAATTTAGTGGACATGGTCCTCGTCGTTGTTTGTCAATTTTGCTTTTTGGAATATTTCTTGTATCAGAGTATTTAATATGTGCAACATACCGACAGCCCGGTTACGATATTCAGAGACTAAAATTTCGTCCTTGTTGTGGACTCATCCGTCTGGAATAGTCAATAACAGAGCTGAAGGCAGATGTCGTCTCATTGAAACTAAGAGTGGCAACAAACTGGTAGCGAAAATAAATCTCACACACCAGCAAGAGTCCGCAGCAATGGTTCGGTTCAACTTGTTAATTGAAGGCAAAGTTTTTGCAATAAGCAGTAAATTACCTCCCTTTTGCCAGGGTAAAATCAGAACTAGGGGCATAACCAAGACGAAACTGCAGTCTCTGGATGTCATAACCGGGACGTCAATATATTGCATATAGCTTTGCCTTAGCCCAGTATTAAAGGTGGTAACTTACTGCTTATTTGATCTGTACTCACAAAAAATATCAGTAATAAAGGTTTAAAGTTCATCTGTTATTGCTGAATCGAAGTTTAAGACTATTTTGACGTCATTCCGCGCAATAAAGCAAAAACACTTTGACGGGAAATGAAAAAATGATTAGTTTGACGTTAAACAAAATGAGTCACTTCGGTAACAATTCGATTGACCATTAATAAGACTGAGTTTTCCCCATGGAATATAATTTTTGCCAAAAGATTAAGCTCAAATTTGAGTTACTGCGAAATGACGCCGTACATTTATTTACATAAATTGCGCCATTCGGGCTCCTAAAGCTAACATTGACGTGGAATGTTTATTGATTTCTGATACTTGTGAAAACGTAAGGCTGTTTATATTAACGCTGATATACCTGGAAGATCACAAGTAAGTGAGCTATATAAGATTGATCAGCAGTTTACCGCTTGTCTTAATTTTATTTGTATCAATAAGGCAGAGTCTGATCATTGTTTATTTTTAGTGGAAGAGAGACTTCAGTTCTGCATTTGAGTTTTATTTCTGAATTTCGCTTTAGCATATAATTTCAGGCGCTTTAAGTTGACATTTTTTATTTCCATTAGTAGACTATTTTCTTAAAAATGCTGCATTTTCTCTTTAGTTTTTTAAAAATTTTTTTAATGGACATTTTTTTTTCAAGCTGAGAAAATGGCTACAACATTTGCTTTGAAAAGAAGCAAAATAGATAAAATCAAAAATGATAAAGTTCTGTGTAGTTTATAGGATAAGGGGGGTGACGATTCTTCTTATCATACAAATTATGTAGTTAACGTTATTTTTCTTAAAAAGACACACTAAATGAAATACTAGTTGCTATTTTCTCTTAGCTTTCTGGTGGAGTAGTGGTCAGGCGCTGGCGTCGCACGCTTGTGATCGTGGGTTCTGAGACCCTGGTTCTAGTAATTAATCGATGGATTTTAGAAATGCAGAAAATTGTCAGCGTCCATGCCGCATGATTATGTGGCCTGTTAGAGATTCCTTGAGTGCCTGTTTGGCTCAGGCACGCACGGCCAAATAAAATTCCAAGTGTAATTCGCATCGTGACAGCTCAGTTGTCCGCCATCTGGTGGGTAACTGGGTGTCAAATGTATCTGAGCCATTGAAATATGTGCTTTAAAGATGGCACATGAAAGATTGCAGGGCAACTCGAGGGATCGTTCATGGCGAAAATGGCTTTTACTGGAAAAAAAAATTTCTTAAGCGTTTCTACTTGATGCCCGTAGCACTATTTTCACAGGAATTAAATTCTGAAATCTAAGCCTTTTCCAGACTCCATTTGTCTGTTTTCACTCTAAACTCAAGCATTGATTTTCAAAACGAAATGCCACTTATAGTACTACCTTAAAACTAATTTCCGTTAGTAATCCATGTAATTGGGAATTTTTAAAATGAATTGTGCTGCCCCGTTTTTGCAATAATGATCTCAGCTCTATTAGATCTCGATTAGCTGCGAAACAAGACATGAAAGAATGCTCTTACTCTCTCTTTTATGAACTAGTTGAAGCGAAGAATTATGGCTTACCTATGCCAAGATCGTAAGTAATTTATTGTGCAGCATTGGTCTTTTAATAGTCGGCTCAGCGATTTCGCTTTGAAGTACAGTGTTAATGAGACGCTATTCAGAATCAAGGAGTCTTTAAACACAGCCATTTAAATCTGAAAAACTTTGTTTTTGCTCACTTTAGGCGTTATAGTCAAGGGTTTCAAAGATTTAAATGATAATAATAATAATCAGACTCATCAGGTTTTTACTACAAATGCATTAACAATGAATAAATTGTTCCAGTGTGAATTGTATAACTTCGCTAAGATAACTGACCAAGCAAAGGAGTAGTTGTAGGTATTTTTGTGCTAAGACTATCAATTTACGTCTTCAACCGTTTTTCTTTTCTTTTTACTTCCTTTTACAAAAAAGGAAGTATTGTATTCGCGAAAAAATTTTCACTCAAAAATCGCCCTTAATTTCCATTTTGCTCACCCCCAAATGAATGTTGAGTTTTTTTTTCGATTCGACCACATGCGGAAAAGTGCCTAAGAATGTATAGACACGCGAAATATCCATTTTGACCATCACCGAGGTAATTACAACGACTTTTCTCGTGACGTCTGTATGTATGTGCGTATGTGTGTATGTGCGTATGTGCGTATGTGCGTATGTATCTCGCATAACTCAAAAATGGTATGTCCTAGAAAGTTGAAATTTGGTACATAGACTCGTAGTGGGGTCTAGTTGTGCACCTCCTATTTTGGTTGCATTCGGGTGTTTCTAAAGGGGTCTTTTGCACCTTTTTGGGGGGAAATCATTGTTAATTTCGATGCAAACTCAAGTGGTGTTATAATTTGGCGGTCACTTGGCGATATATCGCCAGTCTTTTGGTTGCCAAGTTTTGTCGCCAACTTGGCGAAAAATTTGGCGATTTTTTTTTTTTTTTAAATCTGCTTTCAATGTGGCCATTGCTAGTGATATTTAAAGAGTTAGAGAGAGAATCCCATTAAAATTGCAATAATAGGGAAATAGCATTAAATTGGTGTAAAAGGAAGTCATGTGATGCACACATCAGCTCGTTTTTTTTCGATATAGCCCAAAACTGCGTTTACCTAACTCTACGTATTCGGTTCTTAACCACACCCACACACATAAACGTTGTAGTTGTTAATCAAGTGCACAAGTGTATGCGCAAAAACTATTTTATATGCTTGTTTTTTTTTCTGAATGCTTGAATATTTCAAAAAGATTTTCTTGAGAATACCTGAACGTATTTTTTCTGAACGTATTTTTTTCAGGTCCAGACGACTCATCTATACACATTCAAGGTCAACTGGTTCAAGTGATGCCACCAACGGGTACCATATTTTACAATGACGGTAAGTAAACATCTTAAAATATACTAAAGGATCCTTAATATATTCATCGCATACTCCATCCTAACGCTTATATGCCGAACATAAAAATGAAACATTTAAAAATTAAGGAAAAATGAGCATAAAAATACAGTTGACCTCGATTTTAGGAAACTCCTTGGGACAACAAAAAAGTTCGTAATATCGAAACGAATCAAAAATTACATACTATTTTCGGTCCGCTCATTTCCGTGGAATGTTTTATCAAATACTAACAGATATTTCATTTCATGCTTCCAGTTAAATTAAAAAAAAAAGCGTCTGAAATTATCCAGAATGACAGAGTGTAAGATTAAGGTCTTCTGACCTTTTTTCAACTTTCATTTATGTAGAAGACAAAACAAAGACGGGTATCCGTGGCTCTATGGTAAAGGCTTCGTCCTCTCAGTTGAGGTCGTGGATTCAATTCCCGCCGTTGTCTTGGGTGTTATTTCCTTCTCTTATATTGTAAATCATTCCTATGTGTGCCTGGAGGAAAGGCGCTGTGTACGCGTCCTCAACCCATGCGGAGCTGTTTAGGTTCTAAATAAATAAATTTATTTTTATAAAACAAAGAATATATGTGTATGTGTGTGTATGTATGTTCCCTATACAAATCCACAGTTTGCGTCGGATCTCGACCAAATTTAGCAAGTAGGTACTTGGACACTCGAGAAGGAACGTAGGAGGTGTTGTTAAACGCCAAAAAAGTACCTAATCGTTCGAATTTTAGAACTAGAAAATGGCATTAAATGGCTTTTTCTACCCAAAATGAATATCCGCTTTTTTAAGGATTTTTGTTGTATTAATGGAGGGTTGCATAATTTTATCGGGACTTTGTGATTTGCCATTAACGAAAATTATTTTTTTTGACGGGAAATTTTACAGCATTTTTTTTCTGTTATTAAAGCCTGATTGTTGTTGTGAACTGACGCGTCACTTGACATAACTTTTATTTTAGAGATAGACCGTGCAAAGCTGGGCAACGCAGCTAGAAAATAAATAAATAAACTAAAGGCAGAGAAAGATGAAATTACAATTATTGTGTTCTTCCTAGAAATTTCCTGCCCTGGTTCGGGAATTCTAACGAAAGATTTACTGTGATCTTATCCGTGTGTTTGTTTACGTATCACCAGTTTCACTGCTCTTTGAGAGAAAAAAATGACAAATTAAAAGTATTTCTTTTTTACTTTGGTTCCAAATGTTCTAAAATATAGCATGTGCGAAAGATGCGTTAAATTATAAACTTCATCTTGGAAAATTATTCGCAGATTTGATTATAATCCACAGAAAATTGCAATAAAAATGTTTTTTAACCCTTTAATTGGCAAATTGTGACATTTTTTAACCCTTTAATTGGCAAATTGTGACACGTTGTAATAAAAAACATGGCTGAACATAATAAAATATGTATAATAAGTTTATCTGTTCTTAAAAAATATATAAATTTAATAAACTGCACTAAAAGACTGCAAAATGATTGAAATTAAAATTTATATTCTATTTGCTTTGAAAAATACAGCACCCATACCAAATTACACTCATCTTGCGTTGTAGGTCTCTTATAAGAGTCAATTCGCGTTGTTGCTGAGCAGCCGGTGCAAAATAAGAATATTAAACTTGAGAACCTCTCTAACACAGAATGTAAGGATAAATAAACAAACAAAATATAAGAGAGTGACAGAGAGAAGTAGATAATAGAGAAAAGATTCAAGTCAATAGAAGAAATAGTTTGATCGTAAATCATTTTTTCCCCCTCACAAAAAAATTACTTTCTTGAATTCTTAATCATTTCTTTTAGGAAAAAGCATCATTTTGTTTATCTTTTTCTGCATATGAAAACAATTTTCCGTTCGGTAAACAGCTTTTATGTTTCGCTGATTTTTTCTGCCAGTCATGTTTATGGCAACCAGGAAATGGCGCTGTTTCAAAGCAAACGGAAATAAATTAGTTTTGCGGGGTTTTCGCCCCTTTCTAAAATTTATTTTACTTTGACTTGTTTCTCGTAAACTTTTGGTTTTGTTGTTTTGCTGCTTTTGGCTCTCTGGAAGGCGTTCGTTAACTTAGCGGAGTTTCAGAATGTTTTTGAGAAACAAAGAGAACAATTTTATTGTTTATCATAGCAACCGAAAATAAGTATTCTTGTTCTACTTCCTTAATGGTAGACTATATCCCGCCGTATTCCTACGCGCACTTAAATAAATACTTTAGAACAGGGGTTCCTAGATTGGGTGCCGCAAATTGTCCATGGTATTAAATTTTTGTTATTTCCAAACAAACATACGCAATGATTACTAATAAAATCATACCCGGTTTCAGATATTCTACTTCAGGGCAATTCCATGGTGTCGAACGTAAAAAACGAAGAAAAATTTCTCAGTTTTAATTCTATTTACCAAATACAAAATGTTCCAAAACAATCAAATTTATTTACAAGATACTTACTACATCCCATTGAATAAAAAATCATGTTAGTTTTTCAAAATAGATCCCTAAAGTATAAATTAAAAAAATTTAAAGTGTTGGTGTCGGACGTAAACACACAAATAGTAAAATTGATGGTTCATTTAAAAACTATTAAAAGTCTGTGAATTGACTTACATTTTAATTTTAAAAACGGCATAATTCTAAAGTATATTTATGATTGAAGCATATTTCACAGTTTTCAAATGATATTATAAAGAATAAAATTATTTAAAAAAATATTTTTAGCTTGGTGTCGGACGTATATTTTCGGTGTCGGACGTAAATTGTTCACATTGGACGTAAACTATTGCTCTTAAATGCAAATACAAAACAATGATTACAGTTATAAATATGTAAATTATAGGTACATATGTAAATTATATGTAAATTATATCACATATACTGAAACAAAATTCACCATGTAAATTCAAAAGTAGGGTTGATTGGGGGAAGTGGACACTGGGGTAAGTGGGTCACCCCCAAAAACTGAAATAGCCATATGGTTTTATACTATTTTACATTGATCATGTCACGGTTCATCACAGTGATTAGTTTTGCATACATTTGGGTTACGTGGAATTTTTTTTCTAGGTCAGAAAACTTAGTCAAAAAAAAAATCTGAAAAATATTTTTTGGCGAGTTTAAGCAGCATTTTTCAAAGAAGTGCTTCCCGGTTAGCTTTTTTTTTTTTTTTTTTATGATCATTAAACATTCATGTACAGTTTAACTTAGAGTGCATGCTGCAGTCAGAATTTTTGAGTAAAATATCATTACAAACTGTTTTAGAGGAGGAACCCCACTTACCCCGCAAAATTTCGCTATTCGAGGTCCCCACACTATGGGGTAAGTGGTTCCCCCCATAACAGTGAGAATATGAAAATCAAAAGCAACTCTCTGATGAAATATTTGTATTAATGAAATACAGGACAACTATGATGACTTAGTAGGAATTGATAGTTCAGCTACAAAAGCTGGTGATTAGTTATTTGTGAAACTTACCTGAAAGAAAACCATCAAGATTTATATGGGTTGAATAATGATAATGGTTCTTCCTTAGCCAACTTTACATAGACGCAGTTATTTAGTGTTTCCAATTTCTTTTTCCACTTATAGTTTTGGCAAATTTGCCCAAATTGATCTCAATTAACTATATTACATTCATTTAACACACCTTTTCTCAAAAGGGGGTCCTACTTACCCCTATCAACCCTAAATGTATATACAATAAATTCACTAAGTTGTTTTGTATGCATGTTTCACTTTAACTTAGAAATTAAAGGCAAAAAAGGAGAAACACAGTTGAAAACATATGTTGTTTAAAGGAATGTAACAGTGTCGGGCGTAAAAAAAATTTACGTCCGACACGTAGTTTTTAGTAAAAAATATTCACTTGCTACAAAATGGAAATAGGTTACATCAAAGAGATTGAAATTCTTACTTTGTACCCAAAAATACATGTATGTAGCTTTAAAATTATTGGCTCAGCATAATTAACTGCGCATTTTGGTGTCGGACGTAAAACATTTAATGTACCCTAAAGGAATTCTTTTACAAATAAAAATGAATTATATTTTGACAAATTTTTGCAACATCACCTGCAACACATTGTATCTTTAAATAGTTATTCATCTCAATTCATAATATTAGTAAGTATTTTTTTGGAAAAAACAGAATTTCTTCGAGAGTCACCAAATATGGTTTGAAAATACTCAACATGTTGACCTTAGTTCAACCTCCTGTAACTTATTTATAACTGAGGTGATCAAATTTTATACAGGCATTTCAAAATATGCAACTCTTTACCTTTAAAATGACACCTCATTTGTTTAGAAATTTTAATTTTGAAAATTTGATCATCTGGTTGACCTTATCATGGAATAGCCCTTCAATAAAAATAATAACAAATGAGGGTGGGACTGTTTCTCTGTATTAAAAAAAGGCCTTCTTTCAATAAGCCAAAACTAAGTGGGAAGCCTATAAAAACATATACTTAATGACTTTTTTCTACAAAATTATTCAAATGTGCGGGCATGATTCTTATCTATCTACCTCTATCTACATCATACAAATATACACACTGCAACAGAGTAGGTATTCCGTGAGAACACTTTTTAGAGGGTGCCATGTTCTGGAAAAGTTTGGAAGTGACTGGCTTAGGAATCTTCTCCTTAATCCCTAGTCGGACAGCATCACTGTAATTGAATGGCTAGCAACACACACACACATATCTTGGAGATAATAGGGGATTAAAACGGGTAGAAATATCCATTATTTATTGAGCAATCACGGCTCCTCGTCTTTTCGCCCATGTCCCCCGCAATCGACTTTATTTATACCGACCCTCTCGACTTCACGCAATGGGATCGTTTCCAAAACTTTAAAATTATTTTTTTCTGAAAGTGCATGCATAAAAATATAGGATCTGACTATTTTTTTTTGAGCAATCACGATTGCTTATTGTTCTCACTTGGCCGTTTTTGGCGTCCGTGCCTTTTTCAGCTTGGACCAGGGCTGCAGCACCACCGTCCACCGGCGGCGGCGCGGCTGGTCCTGAGCACTGTCCCCCGAAATCCACTTTTGCTGGGCGGTGGCGTCCATGTCCCACACACACGAACGCCTACACACACACACGAACGCCTACACACACACACACACACGAACGCCTACACACGCACACACGAACGCCTACAGACACACATACGAACGCCTACAGACACACACACGAACGCCTACACACACACACACACACACACACACGAACACCTACACGCACACGCACGTACACAACACTCACTCACACACATGCATACATACACTTACGCACCCACGCACCCACTCACATGCGCCTACACAAACACACACGCTCGTGATTGCGAAAAACATAATTTGAATTCAAGATGCCAAAAATTCAAATTATTATTATTATTTTTTTTTTTGATAATTTGTTTTCGTTTAATATTTTTAAAAAATTACTTAAATCGGTGAGCTTTCAATGTTTATGCTTCTGCCAGATGACATCACAAATGATGAAATGCCATTTATTGTTGCCGTTCACAGGGCAAAATAGGGTCTGGTGGGGTAAAGTGGTCATAAAATCGTAGGTTTTCAACTTAGGTGGATAATAAATACAACAAATTCTTTAAACACTTCAACTTCTTTGTTGTTATTTTACATTGCATTATTAAAGAACACGGTACATTGCATTTAAGGAAGAAAAACATTGATTTTAGTAGTTTTATAGCACTTTCTTTTCCCTATGTTTTTATGTCCACTTTACCCCATGGGGTGGGGGAAAGTGGTCATAGCATGGGGTAAAGTGGTCATAGTTAAAAATAGATGCAAAACCGTTATAAATAACCCTAAAACTTGGATATTTCGGTTGTTTTTATAGTTACAAGTATATTCATGAATATATGCGTGTATACACGAATATATTCGTATCGTGTTATGCACGAGTAAACACGATCCTATATGAGTAAATACATGTATACTTCAGATACATGCATGCACGTGCCCACTCAAGTATATACGTGTATATACGAGTATATAAGCATATATATGTATATGTGATTACCTACAGGAGTGTATACGTGTAGTTTATACGTGACACGTGTATATACGTGTCACGTTTATACGTGTGTCACGTGTATACCAGTATATACGCGTATAGACGAACATCATATGCGCGTATGCAGTTGTATCTCGAGAAAATACGTGCATCCTTGAGTACATATGTGTAGAGTAGACGTATATATGCATATATAAGTGTACATACATATACGAGTATAAACGAGTTAATTCGTGGATACATCCAGTGCGTCTTTGTATGTGTCTACTCACGTATATATAATATGGAAGCACGAGTATATACGCATGTATACGTGTAAACACGATTATATATCTCTATAGACGTATGGAAGTACATTTACGTGCATACCCCAGTATATGTATGTATTCACGAGAATATACGCTTATATACATGTCGGCCTACTGAGTGAATCTAAGCTTTTGGGCAAAAATCAAATGGGTGTAAGAGGGGAGGATAAGAAGCAAAGAATCATAAGGAAGTTATAATCACTGACGCGCTACATGCACACAAAGCCAGAAACTGACGGATGCAAAGCAGGGCACAAATTTGTTGCACAAAGATGATTTTACGTAACATTTTAGTTTTTAAGAAATATATAGAGCAGTTGGTTAAAGTTACGGCCTGTAGTAGCTCTAATACACGCATCGCAACAAAGGCGCAGCGGTTGATGAAAGTTTTTCAAAAGTCTCATTATTGCAACAGAGAGTGATCTGTGAATGCGACGCATTATTACATCTGCAATCCGCAAATTTCATCAATCGCTTTAAAACTTTCTTAAGACCTAAAATGTTGTGTAAAATTATCTTTGTGTATTATAAATTTGTGACTTTTTTTGCATCCATCAGTTTCTGGCTTTGCGTGCATGTAGTGCGTCAGCATTGTGTTTGTGACTATATGTTCCTTATGATTCTTGCTTCTTTTCCTCCCCTCTAACACCTTTTAATAATGTGCTCAAGGGTTTAAACTCACCCTGTATACTTGTATTTAGTATGCTTGTATGTAAGTGTAAGTGTCTACTCGAGTAGGTACGCGTATATTACGTGTATACCTGATTATATAAGTGTTCTTGTGTATACAAATATAAGCGAGCATATACATGTATAGTAGAATATATAGCTGTATGGATAAAAGATACTTGCAGATACCCATATACGTACGTATTGGCGCATTTATTTGAATACGCCTATGTACGTGCCTACACGAGTATTTATGCTTATGTATACGCATATAGTCGGTATATTTAACCCCGTTTACTGTAAAAACAATGCATATTAAGTAAAACTAATATTTAATTTGTATCTGCCTTATACTTAAAGATTAAGTGACATTAGAAGAACAATATTCGTTAAGCCTAATATCATGACCACTTTACCCCATCTCACTTAATTTGTTCTAAAAAATGATCTAAAATAGATTCAGCTAAATGTTAATGAGTAAGAGTTCTTGAGACATGTAGGAATCTTCCTGTGCAATCAATCTGTTCCTAATTCTAACAAACAAAATTTCCCAAGGAAGTTAAAATAGGTGTTTAGATTTTAAAAGTTTTCATATTCACGCAAAATATTTTTTTTTTTTTTTTTACCAAATAAAATTTTGCCAGTTCTAAAATTTTGTATTCAAAATGTAATTTCTAACAGCCCTACTCTAAAATAAAATTTTCACATTCATTCGAACATTTATTTCCAAGCTATAGCCATTTATTTGACGTATGACCACTTTATCCCATTGACCACTACTCATGTGTATTGGCAACGATAGGGTTGATAGCAAGCGTAGATCGCAATTTTAATTCGCTTCTTGGTTATCATGACGTGGAAACGCGGTACCAAGAATTCGCCAAAATGCATCATTTGTGACGTCATAAAGACCACACCTTGTTTGAAAAATCGGACATTTTAGAAAACTAATTAAAAAATAACTGTTGGAAAAATGAAAGAATTTTCCGGGTCCATGTTATTTATTTATTTATTTTTTATTTTTTTATTTTTTTGGCTTATTCCATCAATTTCAGTGACTATAAGTACTACTTTTGACTGAAGGAAACAACCCCATTCTCTTTAGACATCCAGCATCTGGCACACAACATCTAACATCCAGCCTTTGGCATTCATTTGAATTTTGACATATTGAATTCAAATTGTGTTTTTCGCAATTATGATTGCGATAGGAACCATTGTAGAAACAAGAAACCCAACAGTAGAGTCCCATAGAAATAAGTGCTTTCGAAAAACATAATTTCAATTCCAGATGTCAAAATTCAAATTAATGTCAAGGGCTGGATGCTAGATGTTATGTGAAAAATAGTTTTTTTTTTAAATTCTTCTTTTCTTCTCAAAAAATGTCAACATGTTCATTACGAAGATCTTCAATTTACAGTAACATTCATTAAACAACAATCGTTCAAGCGCATTTGTAAACATAAGAGATTGAAAGTCATACGTTCCACACTACTGCTAATGGAATATTAATTAGAGGGCGATGACAGAACAGGAAACATTTTCAAAGATGAAATGCTGTTGTTGGCAAACTACGAAGAAGAAAAACATCCCGCTTACTTCTCACGGTTCTAGTCCCACGATATTATATACATTTACCATTACTCAAAGCAACAAAATTGCTATGTTTTTTTTTTTTTTAAATTTTTGATGCTGAATATTCAAATCTTCTGGTAAATTAATTTGAAAGATGAGTCAAAACAACAAAAAGAGTTTATAAACTTCTCGAAGTTATGCCACAGGAGTCTTCTTCTTCTTCTTTTTTTTTAAATTTATTTATTTATTTTATTTTATTTTTTTGGGGGGGCAGAATTCCAAATTATTTTGCTTCTCAAGCGGTTGACTGTGAAAGTTTGTGGAAGATTTCCTGGCAACTACAAATGTTTTCCGAAATTAAAATAATTGTACGTTTTTCGGTTTTAGTTTTATTGATACAATTCTCTACCATTTTCTCGTAAAAGGCTTCCAAAAATTAGTGTAGTGAGAATAACTGCTGAAACAGAATAATGGGAAATGTCTATACAAGGAATGGGGAAACTATCTTGCCCTGAACAGCCGGATTGCGCTATTTGGAAGAGGAAAAAAAAGCATTTACATTAAGAATTGTAAGGGTTATAATTATGGATTTATTTTACCAATTTTAATCAGACATGTTTAATAGTAATAAAAAATATAATAATTATTACAATAAATATGTATCCAAGTTATACTATAGTCCATTTTACGAAAAGTGATGAGAAATTAAACAAAGCAGCGTGGCACTTGGTGATAATGTTGTCTGATTGGCCTCGCAAAGACTGTAAATAGCGTTACTTAGAATGAAATTTTTTGGGGATTTTTTTTTTTTTTTTTTTTTTTGACAAGTGCAATTTCTTTCCAAAGTTTTAATACCAAAATTCCATATTTTTGAAAAAAAAAAAGAGGGCTTCTGAAAAATGAAGGAGCGAACGGTTTGTTTGCATAAACTATATGCATGTGTACAAGCGTTGATTAAAGTGTAATCAAGTTTTAACTCATTCAGTCGGAATTATGAAATATGGGACCAAAAATGTTGATATTTGGTACACAGTGTATTATGGTAAAGGGTATCTTATAGACAAAATTTTGAGTTTGTAGGAGAAAAATTAAAAGAGTTATGGCACGTCCAATATTCCGGACTTATATTTTTGAAATCAATATTTCATATACAAAAATGATAAAATACCGAACAAACTTCATTATAAAATGTTCTACAAACAGTTATAAAGCATAATATAAGCGTTTGAAACGATTAATTAAAGATTATATATTTTTAAAAAAATCAGGAAAAAAACCTCATTTTTCAGATGAAAATCCATGGTTGGAAAAATGAGTCAATTTCTATCTTTCAATCCTTATATGTCAGTGTTGTCAATCCCAAAACGAAAAATTATTTCACAGATTATAATAAGTAGAATTTTAAGAGTCAACTACAAAAAAAAAATCAACTAATTAAATCAATTATTAAATGATTAGCAGCTGTTTAAAGTGTATGTCCGGTACACCGGACGCCAGGTCTGAAGGGGTTAATGAAACAAAAAAAAAAAAAAAAAACTTAGCTAGAAATACAACAGCCCCTTCAACGAGGATACAGAATACAATGATCACAGCAAACCTTGGTGGAAAAATGGCAACCCTTTATGTTTACTTCCACAATCCCTTTATGTAAAACATATTTATATACCCCTAATAAAAGTGCTGAAATGCCGTGAGTGCACTTGTGTATTATTTTTAATGCAAATCGAAAATATTTTTTAAGTCGCTCAAAAACACCTTCAGATCACCATTCCTTAACTATACCCACTGTAAAATAATAGATTTCAGCATTTTATTACACAAATCTGCAGATTACTGCAGACACGTGTTTCGAAGTTTCAAGTTACCCTATTTTCAATACAATGAAGTGTTAGATTTAGAATGAAAAGTCACTCTTGAAAAGCTTTTAAGACAAAAAAATGCGTTTTTGGTTGATGTATCCGTTATTTAGCCTCTGAATTCAAAAACTATTTTATTGATCTTTATTAATAATAAAGCTGAAAGTCTCTCTGTCCGGAGAATGTCTGGATCTCTGTGACGTGCATAGCGCCTAGACCGTTCGGCCGATTTTCATGAAATTTGGCACAAAGTTAGTTTGTAGCATGGATGTGTGCACCTCGAACCGATTTTTTTGAAAATTCGATGTGGTTCTTTTTCTATTCCCCTTTTAAGAACAGAAATATCATAAGATGGACGAGTAAATTACGAAATTATCATAACGTGGAACCGTAACATGGGCGCAAGCCAATTGGCGAGATACGAAATTATTATAACGTGGAACTGTAACATGGGTACAAGCCGATTGGCGAGAAAGTTCACCATACATTATTTGTAAATGTATAGGCGAACCAAAAGACCTTTTAATTTTTCTATTACGGGCAAAGCCGTGCGGGTAACACTAGTAAGCAATAAAACTCGCGCCAGTAGCTATTAAACAAAATAAGAATGAAGCAAATCGGTTAACAAACACAGGAGAAAAATGTCCCCAAATCTTTTCCTTCACGTATTAATATGCAAAGTTTTTTGAAAAACAGGAAGTCAAAATCATTCACTTCAAATTCCTTGCAAAATGTTTTAACAGTTCAACAATGCTGACTTTGTTACGGAGAACTTTTTAGAAAACATAGAAAAAAGGAAACACAGCGGAGAAAATAATATCTTGTTATTGTTATCTTCTATCTCCGATATCTTTAAAAGAAATCAATTGCAAATTTGCAGAGGATTTACTTTCATCGATGAAATACTTTCTTCCACTCTGAATCGCGGAAGGATGCTATCTTCGTTTATCCGTCGCTTCTAAAAGCGGATAAGAAGCGAGGCACTGGATTATTTCTGGACCATGTGCGGCTTTGTTTGATTGTTTCGACATTGAAGAAACAAAGGCGCAACAGAAAAAACAAGAAAAGAAATCGGAAGGGCCAAAGATTTGTTAGTCACCGATTCGGAAAGCGAAAATGAAGTGGTGTGAGCTCTGCGTGGCGAGAGGAAGCGGGAGCTCGTTTCGAAATGCATCATTTAATCAGTTCATTCATAGAGTCATTCATCGCAATTCATTCATTCTCTAGTCCCGAGATCTCTTTTTTGATGGGTCATGGGGTGTTTCTTTTGCATAGTTTAAGAAGGTAACGTAGCGATGCGTGTTTGGACGAGCCATCAAACTTTATGAAGGCGAAGATGGTCAGAAAAATTAATTTTAAGTTTGTTTTTTCTCATGCAAAAGTGATTTGCAGTTAATGAGCTTCCAGTATTTTTCTTCCTGTAAAATGATTTCAAGAATATCGGTTTTCAAGTAAGATTAAAGAGTTGCAACATTCTCTCGCCAAGCTAGTAGCAATGTAACATTTGGTGAGTTTGGCTACACTTCGATCAATTTGACGCCAGCCCTTCGATTAGCTCATAACAATCTCGAATGACCAGAAACACGGATGATTTAAGTTGCATAGATTTTAATCAAAATCTCCGGTATTTAAAGCTATAGGAACCCGGCGAAATAATTCCCCTAGAATATTTCAATACCTGTGGTGGATTGTGAAAGTAAAATGAGATGTAACGACGTTTTAAAACACAAAATTTGCAGACTCCCTGACTGACAGACAATTTAGAGAGACAGACAGACACATTCAGATTTGAATCATAATAGAGATTATAGGCCTAGGGACTATTGTTTTATAACACGTATTTGTTAGTGTGATGGCAGAACTAACTAATCAAATAGTTCAAGAAATTTTTGAACCAAGTTTTAGCATATAATTAAATCCATAAAATGTTACTACTTAGAATCCTGAATATTTGAATCAAAAGTAGGAGAAAGTCAAATAAGAAGTTAGAATCAACCCCTTGAACCCTTAAGCAGTAACCGAAGTATCTCTCTCTGTTGGCATGCTTTCTCTGAGGATCTGAGGTATACGCAATCCAAAATCTCATCTTTTAATCGCTGACAAATAATTCACTGTTGCGGTACGATTACTCATTAAAGGTGAAACATTGCAATAGCTAAAATTAAATTTGTAAGGATTGTGTTTGCCAATATCAGTGAACAATGTCAAGGCCCGATTAACCTCTGAAATTAGGGGAAGCTTGGTGGGGCCCCCACTTTTTGCTTGCGGAATTTTTCTAAACATTCTTCGCACACTGATACAACACTGACTAATGTTAAGTGGGCCAACAGAATTCAGAATTTAATTGATTTCCAACTTACCGACTGTCAGAAATGTGTTTATTACATTATGTTGCGCTGGAATTCTCATGAAATATAGGTAGTAACATGTTGAATCAGATTTGACACTTCACTAAGGAAATTAAATGTCATACAAGTAAATAGAGTTGAATGAAATCCAACATTTAAAAATGTAGCTTGTGCCTACATTTTATCAAATGTATTTCTATAATTATTTAATCCTTTCAAACATTTTTGTTTAGCAAGTTCTAACGTTTGCAATCTCTTTAGCAAAATGAAATTGAAAGCAGAAACTGGAATTTTTAAGCACAATTTTACAGTTATATGTGGGTCCCCTAAAAATTCTGAAGGAAAGCTCAAATTTCCCGAGCCTTTTGGATAATCAGGCCCGGAACAATGTACCAGTTGCGCAGTATAAAAATGTATAATTTCACCAATCATACAATCCGCTAGTGAGTACTGCATCACTCTACAAAGTGCCAGCGTGTAAAAAAAGTTTTGATTTGAACTTTTTTTGTGATTACACAATTTACTTAGGGCATAACTGAATTCACAAGGGTTTCCAGAACTATTTACTGCGTGTATGTGTGTGTGTGTAGGGAGCGGGTTTGTTATCATCAATTTTCTCCTGAAGGATGTCGGTCATAACAGTCCTTCAATATACGTAAAAGCATTTCTTGACTAAAATCGACAATATGGGTGAAAGTTAAGGCTCTGACGACCCCCAGTCCTCTAAACCTAATTGCTCAGCCGAAGCATGAATTTATTTGCAAAAAATTTTCTGAAACTAGTGCTTTGGTTCGAACCCACTTGTTCATTTATATTTGACCTAACAAGTCAAACACCCAGTGCCCACAAAAATCGCTGAAGAACTGAGAACTTAATAATGTGATCCTCTGATCCACTAACGGTCGTATTTACTAGTCGACTCGAACCTCCGTCAGATTCCTGAACTGCCACTTAAAACTTTCTAAAAGTCACATTCACCAGCCGATTTGAAGTTCCGTCAGACGTCATATACGCCAATTGAAGCCTTCTAATTAGTTGAAGAAGGCTTCTAGAGGTGGTTCGGGTGGCTGACGTAGTCGAATTATCTGGTGAATACAACCGCTATAAATGGTGGGAAAAAGTACCACATCAATTAATGAGGATTCATGCCAGGGCCAAGATTCTAGTCTGGATCCACGGCACCGGAGCCTTTTTCCCAAGATAAAGGTTTCTAAAACAAATTGTGGTGTAATAAAGAACGAATTACACTGGTGTGCAAAAATTAAGGGCGAGACGGTTTTTTCAATATAACTTTGTACAAAAGCTTTCCAAATCAACACATTTAACACCGAATACGTAAGGACATGTGTAATGTAAGCAACACTTACTAAAAGAGAAATCAGAGGGATAAAAAGAAGCTTTATTGAAAAAGTAGCATGGAGAGCAATGCGACTGAAGGCCGAAACATCCCTGTGATGGGTGTCCAGCAAGAAACATCCGGTCTTTAGTAGGGGATATGATCTTCCCCGACTGCTAGGCAGGTTTCACAGCGTCTGCCCATGCTGAGAATGAGGGTGTCAATGAGTTGTTGAGGCATTGCTGCCCATTTGTCTTGCAGCGCCAATCGAAGCTCCCGAACCGTTACTGGTGGTAAGGTACGAGCTGCCAAGCGTCTGCCTAGAAAATCCCATACATGCTCGATGGGAATGAGATCCGGAGATCGTGCCGGCCAATCCATACGTTCAATATCCTCACTCTCCGAGAGCTGTTCGGCAACTACTGTGCGATGACATGGTGCATAGTCGTCCATGAAAAGGAACTGCGGACCCATAGCGCCTCTAAAAAGACGCACATATGGAAGAAGAATCTCGTTACAATAACGGGTCCCGTTGACTGAACCTGCGTCGAAGATGTGAAGGTCTGTACGACTACCAAGCATGATGCCTCCCCAAACGAGAGCACCGCGACCTCCATACCTGTCCTTTTCAATGATGTTCGAGGGATGATTGCGGCTTCCCAGCTCTCTCCAGATAAGTATGCAATGAGAATCGCTACTCAGACGGAATCTACTCTCATCTGTAAAGAGTACTCGTCCCCATTCATTGTCTCTCCAATTCCGGTGCTCCCGGCACCACAGAGAACGCCTTCTCCGATGGGCAGGCGTTAGAGGTACATACCGTATAGGGCGTCGTGCAAACAGACCACCACCGTGAAGTCTTCTGGCCACGGTAAAACGCGATATCTGTCGTCCAGTCGCCTGTGTCGTGTGTCTAGCGATTTCTCCCACTGTCTGCCGCCTGTTTCTTCTGGCCTGTAAGACAATATACCGGTCATCTGTGGGAGTGGTTCCTCGTGGACGACCACTACTGAACCCCCGGATAGCAGTTCCTGTAGTTTGAAATTGTCTCCAAAGTCGTGAAACGATGCTGTGAGCAATTCCGAACTCTGCAGCCACACTTGTCACACTGCGGCCTTCCTCCAACTTCCCAATGATTCGACCTCGGGTAAAAGCATCCAGATGTCCTTTAACAAATTGATTATTCGCTATTTCTCGCTGAGGCAGCAACTCGGTGTGATTTTAACTGCTATACGGCGTGCAATCTCTTTGTCAGAAATACTGATCTTACACCGACCACATGCTTTATACTACTCAGACACTCCCCCATTACGTCTGCCTGCATATCCGCGCATGTGCTACCGTACATCACCTTACTTAATCTCCTATTCCTATTCCTATTCAGAGTCACAACTGACTACAACTGTATTTATGTCGAGGACTGCATACTAAGTGCCTTACCTCCATTATTTTATATACCGATAGATCGCAGCACCATCACCGGATCTAACAGTTAATGAGAATTTAGAACTAGTCCAGGAGCTAATAGCTACCTGGTGCTAGCACCCCCAGAGGTATCGTTTCACTTGGTGGACATTGAGACCACGAGCATATTTAACGTCGCCCAGTCCCCTTTAATGACGACGGTGGGTCTTCGACCATCGAGGTTCGAACCCAGGACCCTCCGGCCCCGAATCCGACACTCTGCCGATCGGGCTACCACGGCCCCTTACTTAATCTCCTGATTGGTCTTTCTGTCCGCTCTGCCTCTTCGTTCCGCTGATATGCTAATTTTCCGACTTCGTCCTTAATTTTTGCACGCCAGTGTAGTTGGTGTGAAGAGTCATAGACGAGTTCGTAGGAGACAATATCTTTTGCTATTTGTTATTAGTTTCAAAGAAGCGAGCTTCAGAGTTGTTTACGATGTTTCAGCCCACTCGCTCTCCTTCCATCTAAACGTTGCATGCAATCTTTGAAGGAATGTTGACGTTCCAAAGCGAGAGGGCTGAGCACCTATCAGTAAAGCTTTGTTAGGTTTTGTGCCAAGTCGGGAGCAAAAATTTGTCTACTGCGTCTTTGTCTGGAGACGATGGATTCTTAAGAAAGAGTTTACGGCACCTGTCAACTTATTCTAGGTCAAAGTGTACTTCACCTGTTTTTTTTCTTTTTTTTCTATCTTTTCTTCAGGCGGGAGATTTTTGTCAAAGTTTAAAAAAAGATTTATTTATCCATAGAGAACCTTTTTTGATTGTCTCTCAAACGAATTAAAATATAGTTTGTGAAGACGAAGGGCCTAATTAAATTTATTAGAGAGTACAAGTGAAACATAAGGAATGTTAAAACCTTACCACCTGTACTGTAATATTTCACCTCAATACTTTCTTTGTATTTATACAGATGCAAAAAAATTTTGGCAAAGAAACAAAGATTTATTTAGCCATGAAAACTTTTTTCTTTCTCTAGTGAAAACTATATAGTTCGTAAATGCGAAAGGTTTCAAATATGTCTATTAACAAATACAAGTGAAAATGAACAGTTGTTAAGGTTTTACCACTTTTACTTTTATACTTTTCCCCATTACTTACTAAGTATTTATATAGAAGCAGGAAGTTTTAGAACCAAAAAAAAAAGTGATTTCTTTGTCCATAGACAAAATTTTTTTCCCTTCTATAATAAAAGGTAAAAAAAAAAAAATGGGTCGTAACTACAAACCTAACAGTCAAATAAAATTTTAAAAAAATATTAAGACATTGCGATCGGTAGTACTCCCTTTATTTTTTTTCTCCATGACTGACCTACTATTTATACAGGTAATTTTTCATAGTTTGAAAAAGAAAATGCAGTTAAAAAAAAAATTCTGTAGAAAATGCAGAAAATTATAATGCTGAAATTAATAGAGTGAAATCCCGTTACAACGAACTCCAAGGGACCGCAAACTTTGTTCATTGTGACGGGAATTTCGTTGTAATGGAATTCAAATAATGTAATGGCACCTATATAGGGATTGAAAATTTAGTTCGCTGAAACAGAAATTTCGTTGTATTGGTATTCGTTGTAGCGGAATTTCACTGTATTGCTAATTGGAGAAGAAATTTAGTAAAGAAAGGGATAAATGTACACGAAGATCGAATAGGGTGGCGTCACCCAGCATGACGGTACCTCTGAATACGGGGTATCCATTATTTTCTTTTTTCTATGCCTGCGTCTGACATCCACGAAGCGTGTCGGAACTATAGTGCATTCAGGGAGAAATGATAGCGGAAGTAAACCCAGAGGGTTGCTGTTTGGCTGAAATATTTGCTACCTTCATGAGTCACTCGTTAGATTGGCGATTTTGTTCACGAATCCTATTGGCACTCCTTTCACCGTCCCAGCGCCAGTAGATAGCGGTATCGTCAAGCGTCACGTTACTTTGTTTTCGTCCAACTATGATCTCTTGCTGAATGCACTATATCTGTCTATGGGTTGACGATTTGTGTTATGAGGAGAAATAGTGGTTTGAGACGCAGTTCCGGGAGTTATACAGGTAGTTATCAAAATAATTGCTACTCTGCCGAAAATGTTCTGTTTATAAAGGTGCCCTTCTAACTTTAATCGCTCACACTGGTGACTCTATATGGTGATTGAGTTCTGTGGACACTTTTTCTACTGTTGTTCGCTTTTTAGACATTACAATTCACTTCAATACCCGTCGGTTTATTTCACTGAGCTTCTCTTTCCGCCCTATATTTCGCTTTGCCGAGCTTGTATTACCGCTCTGTGTGTATGCTGTCATGACTTTAGATACTGTACGTTTAGATACGCCAAAAAGTTGAAATGTTTCAGTTACACTTGCTTCAGATAGACATGCTCCAACAACTTGGCCTGTTAGTTGAAGGGCACCTTAAGTTAGAAGGGCACCTTTTTAAACAGAACATTTACGGCAGAGTAGCGATTCCCAAAATTTTTACTTCCTTTTACAAAAAAGGAAGTATTGTATTCGCGAAAAAATTTTCACTCAAAAATCGGCCTTAATTTCCATTTTTCTCACTCCCGAATGAATGTTGAGGTTTTTTTCGACCCGACCACACGTGGATATATGCCTGGGAACGTACAAACACCCGAAATATCCATTTTAACGACCCCCGAGTTGAGTACAACGAATTTTCTCGTGACGTCCGTATGTACGTATGTACGTGTGTATGTATCTCGCATAATTCAAAAACGGTATGTCCTAGAAAGCTGAAATGTAGACTCCCAGTGGAGTCTAGTTGTGCACCTTTCCTTTTAGTTGCATTCGGATGTTCCTGAGGGGGTCTTTTGCCCCTTTTTAGGGGGAAATCATTGTTAATTTCGATGTAAACTCAAGTTGTGTTATAATTTGTAAGACACTTGGCGATATATCGCCAGTCTTTAGGTTTTGTTGCCAACTTGGCGACACATTTGGCGGTTTTTTTTTTTCTTTTTTTTAATTTGGTTTCAATTTGTCCATTGTTGGTGATATTTAGAGTGTAAACAATTGAATCATATTAAAATTGCCAATAATGGAGGAATGACATTGTAGTAAAAAAAAGTCATGTGATTCACACATCAGCTCGTTTTCCGAAGTGTTTCCATTATTTTGATAACTACCTGTATATTCGCTATTCCCCTCGCTTCTACTATAGAAAGAGGAAGATGTAACAATTGCGTTGCGCGTATATACACCAGTCATCCGAAATCATTTTTCTTGTGTCAATATCGGTTCTCTCCTCAGGCAGTTACCGGATGAAACGCAAAAAGATTCTGGATCTGCGTGTTCCAATCTCTCTTTCGTTGGCTCACGTAATCGAGGGAAGGAGGCTATTACGGAGATGGAAAAAAAATGGTAAAAGATAAAAACACCAGTGTTAGGCGGGCGTAGATCTCGTGCTCGTTTTCCCTAATTGGAAGAATGAAATGATACGAATGAAAACGCGAGCTGACCAAAGCAATTAGTAACTTTCACTTAAGTGTGAAACAGTCGTTGAAAAAAAAACTCGCTCTTTAATGAAATTGACACTGCTGTTAATACATTTCGAAGTTAGATGTACTCGATCATGAGCAGTGACATAACGAGAAATTTTTTTCATGAAGAGGGTTTTTATTTATTTTTACTCACGCAAAATGATAGACAGTTGTAGATAAATTAATACAAATACTGTCCAACCACGGATTGCATGGAATTTTCAAATGTCCAGATAAGACGAACCTATGTGAATGAGGGGGAAAAGTAAAAATTTGATGCGCGTATTTCGCTCATTTGAATGAGACTCTGCTTCTGCAAAAGCTGACATCGGTAAAATATAATAGATTCGTCCATTTCCGGCTGTAAAATGGGTGTTTGTCTTTCCATACAATTCGTGGTCAGACAGTAGATAGATATAAAAACATTGAATGTAAAAATATTTAAATGATCGATCAAAGGTCTTAGAACTTGAAATAGGTCCGTTGGTGTAAATAGTTCTTAGGCACCAAAGACAATACGTTAGAAGAATTTATTGTGCTTAAAGAACAATAAAAAGAATAATGAAAATGTGGAATTTCCAAAAAGCCATAGAGTTTCATCAGAAAAGATTTTCCCTGGCATTACAGAGCATCTTATTTTTTTCCGTGTGTGGGGGAGTCTACCCTGTGTTTTCCATAAATCTATGTGTTCAATATCCTTTTCATTGTGCATTTAAATTCTTCCCTCTTCGCTACGCCACCGATCATTATTTTATTAACCACTAGTGGTACCCGCACGGCTTCGCCCGTAATAGAAAAATTAAAAGGTCTTTTGGTTCGCCTGTATTTACAAATAATGTATTGTGATTTTTCTCGTCAATTGGCTTGTACTCATGTTACGGTTACACGTTATGATAATTTCGTATCTCGCCAATTGGCTTGTGCCCATGTTACGGTTACATGTTATGATAATTTCGTAATTTATGATAGTTTTTTTTTCTTAAAATTGGAATAAAAAAAGAACCACATCGAATTTTCGAAAAATCGCTTCGAGGTGCACACCCCCATGCTACATACTAACTTCGTGCCAAATTTCATGAAAATCGGCCGAACAGTTTAGGCGCTATGCGCGTCACAGACATCCTACAGATATCCTACAGACATCCAGACATCCAGACATCCTCCGGACAGAGAGACATTCAGCTTTATTATTAGTAAAGATTTTGCTTTCATTCATAATAGAGTTGCATTTACCATTTTTAGCCTACTTTCCCAGTAAAAGTCAGAAAAAGAAGAAAAAAGCATGAAAGAAGGCTCAATGCATCTTAAAAATATCGCGAAAAACAAAAACAGTCAAAAATAAATAAAATAATTAAATAAATATCGAAAAATTAAAAATTGGAAAAGTAGGGTATTGAGATGGGAAAAAATGTCTGTCGGTCTGTCGGTCGTTCTGTCTGTCTGTCCCCCCCTAATAACTTTTGAATGAATAGTCCGATTCGAACAAACTATTTTTGTTCGAAAGATCTCGGCGAGAACACCTCATTCCCAAGTTTGACTTTTTGATTTGAACTATTTTTTGTTCAATTTTAAACAGTTCAAAAAATCTTAACATTAGCGCCTACGGGGAAATTCAAGGCAATTCCGAACTGTGAGGTGAATTTGCTTCAAGCAAACTTTGTAGGAAAAAGCTTTTGATGAAAAACTTGTATATAAAATATTGTTTTGATTTGAACAATTTTCCGTTCAATTTTGAACAGTTCAAATCCCTTAACATTAGCGCCTACGGGAAACTGAAAGTCAATGTGGATTCCGCACTTGAAGGCGGATTTATCTGAAGCAAATTTTGTTGGAAATAGCTCTTGACGCCAAACTCTAGACCTCGACTCCGAGAATTCAGGGGCACCTGACTCCGAAACCGACTCCTGTGCCCGACAATTAATCGAACTCCGACTCTCCGACTTCGACTCTGACTTCGTAGCTTTGGCAAAAATTTATACACGGAGGACAAATGACTGACTACGATTCTTGGATATTCGACTCCGACTCCTTTATCCCAAAATGAGATTGACTCCGACTCCGACTCCACAGCTATGGTTTTAACTGTGAAATAATTATTGTTAATATGACTTGTTTTTATTTTCACGCTAAAGTTTTAATTTAGGTATTCAGTTTTCGGCGGATCAACTCGAAGTCATTTATGTTTCTACATAAAGATATGCGCAGACGATTTTTTTCCTTTTTTTTTTTTTTTTTTGACAGTGAAAATTATTTCTTTATGTTTACATTTTATTGTTTTTATTTATTTTGGTAAATGCATTAATTCATTAAAAAATTATTTTTGGCACCAGGGGAAAAAGAAACGATTTTTTTTTTGATATGATGGATTTGTTATAATGAGCTTATTAATTTTGATTATTATTTTTTCGTTTTGAAAGCTGTTAAAGAATATTTTTAATGGAAAAAAAGTTTATTAGTTGCTTTGTTTAAAAGGTGCTGCTGTTTTATTCGTTCGCTTATTTATTTATTTTTTTACGCATCTAATTTTTTAGATGAGTGAAAAATATTTTATTCCTAGAAATCAGTTTAAAATATTTAAAAAATATGTTTGAAACAATTTGCGATTTTAGCTATTTTTGAGAATATTGATTAGGTACTAGAAAGTAGTATGGGTATACGGGAAAGTAGGCTCGTTTAGTTCTAGACGGAACTTCTTGTTATTTTTGAAGTCATCGAACACACATTGGCGGATAAACAAACCGCATCACTTGCAATAAAGTGGAGAAGCGTGCAAATAATGCATTTCTTGGGAACGTTTTGTGTAATGAGAGCATTGTATCTTAAATACACTGTCGTAGAATTAATCTCAATCAGATTTTGTTAGGATTTAAAAATTGTATACTTTTAATTATTTCGAAAAATGAAGAAGGTGAAAAATGCAAAATTTAAGAAAACGTATAATAAAGCAACAGATGCAAAGTCTCTAGTTAATATGAATTCTAAACAACGGGTAGTTGCATTTTATAAACTTAGAAGGGTTTACACTTATGAGAAGCATTTAAATATTTAACAGATCCTCCACGAGCTGCTTGGACAGCTTTGCATAAATGGTGGTGATGGCGGTCCTGTTGTGTCCACGAAAAGAAGATGTCGATGGGTAAGAATTCCCCAAGCCGGGCCAGAGATCTTAAAATGGCAGGGCACTCAATAATATGATAGAGGTCATGAACGTTCTCCCAAATTTCTCTTTCTTTCCTAAACTCACTAATAAAGGGTTTGCCTATATTTTTCGGATTTTTAAAGGGGTTCGCAAGGGGGAAAAGTTGGGAACTACCTGTTTAGAAGAAGTATTAGCCAAAGCCAACGTCTTCCAAGTGAAACGATACCACTGAGGGTGTTGGGGTATTGTATTACCATAATAAAGGTCTATGAATCAAAACCCGCCAAGGGCATAGCGCCCTCTCCGGCGTCCGCATCCGTACGTCACAGTGTGGGCCGTGGTGGCCTGATCGTTAAGGTACCGGACTTGTGACTGGAGGGTCCCGGGCAAGGGCGCCCATATAAAACGGCAAGGGGGGGGGGCTCGAGCCCTCCCCCCCCCCTTGAAATTAGAACTTCCTTGTTTTTAGTACTTTTTTCTTTGCAAAAATGTAAAAACATTTTCCCTCCAGCCATTAATGAATAAGTTATTAAAAATGTCAAATTTTAATGACTCAAATCTGTCCTGAAATCAGTTTCCACGGGGAAAATATCCATCTAAACCACGAGGAAAATATTTTAGCCCCCCCCCCTCCTTGAAACTTTGCATATGGGCGCCCATGGTCCCGGGTTTGATCCTCGCTGGTCGAAAATCCACCGTCTTCATTAATGGTGACTGTGTGACGTTAAATATGCTAGTGGTGACAAAGTCTTCCAAGTGAAACAATACCTCTGGGGGTGCTGGACCAGGGATTACTCGGTTTCTGGTCAGGATCAAAATATCAGAGTATTTTTCAGGGTCCCATCCAACTGGTTAAACCACAATAGTGGTATGTATGGGGGACCCTGGAGGGAAAAGTGAAAAGTGCAAGTAGCAATCTAAACGAGTGATATCGAAAGTCCGTGCTCCTCGCAATAAACAGATTCATTGCATTTCCTTTGTAAACACGCCAATCGAATTACTTCTTGTGTTTTCATTGCTTTTGATAACCTTTACTAATAATAAAGCTGAAAGTCTCTCTGTCCGGTGGATGTCTGAATCTCTGTGACGCGCATAGCGCCTAGACCGTTCGGCCGATTTTCATGAAATTTGGCACAAAGTTAGTTCGTAGCATGGTGGTGTGCACCTCGAAGCGATTTTTCGAAAATTTGATGTGGTTCTTTTTCTGTTCTAATTTTAAGAGCAAAACTATCATAAGGTGGACGAGTAAATTACGAAATTATCATAACGTGGAACCGTAACATGGGCACAAGCCAATTGGTGAGATACGAAATTATCATAACGTGAAACCGTAACATAGGTACAAGCCAATTGGCGAGAAAATTCACCATACATTATTTGTTAATATACAGGCGAACCAAAAGACCTTTTAATTTTTCCATTACGGGCAAAGCCGTGCGGGTACCACTAATTTCCTATAAAGCAGCAGCACACTCGAAAAACTTTAAAAATTTCAGTGCTACGTGAAAAATAGGATAATTAGAGAAAATTAATTCTAAAGTTTTAAGCGCCCCTTCTCTCTCTTTCTCTCTACACAATCGGCGTTTTTCCTGCATGATGGTGCAGTGGATAAGGAGGTTGTTGTCGCAAGTTTTGATTTTTTTTATTTAACTTCGCTCCTGTGTCAGTGACTCGTTCCACCTCGACTGCTCCAACTTGATCGGCTCTACTTACTTCACCCAAAATAGCTTCATTTAAAATGCTCGCGAAAAATGTAAAACATTCGATGCTTAACCACATAAAGCATTTGGCCGTGCCTAACGCGGGCAAAAGTCACCGGCAAATTTGCACATGCCCGAGGCTCACATAGGCGTTCTCGTACCTCGCGTTATTTTATTTCCAAAGTACGTCTAGTAAATATAGATATGATAGATTATTATTTATCTTATTTATCATAGACTAGCTGCGTTGCCCGGCTTTGCCCGGTTTATTTTGAAAACAAAAATTGTGTCAAGTGACGTATATTCAACAATCAGGCATAAATAAAAGAAAAAAAATCATCATGCAAAACCTCCCCTCCAAACAATGACGAGAGATATTAAAATACTTTTAAGAAATTTAAATGAGAAAGAGGAATTTAAAAAGCGTAACCATGGAAACACAAAGTAAAATAAGTTTCAGAATTGAAAATGAGAAAGATGGAAATAATGGATTCAAAAAGCGTTACCGTGGAAACGCAAAATAAAATGGTTAAAAACTTGAATAGACAACAGATTTTTGAACTTCATTTAATTCCCTTGTAACTTTTTTTCTAATGGAGATAGAGGGTTAAATTTCCGACCATGGGTCGAGTTAGATCTGGAGTTAAAAAGGTAGCTCTTTTCAATGGTGTCAAAAAGAAAACTGTAGGACGATTCCTTCACTTTTTATTGATAACTTTAATGAAGAAAGAAGTGCCTAAATTTCAGCTAAGCCTAAACAAATTCGAGCTAAAAACGTAAATAACTCCCGCCGCAATTAAGTTAGAGCGTTGGAACAAATTGCGTAGAACGCGGAAAATTATTCTCTTTCCAGCGATATATAATATTACTAATTGCGAGAAATTTTTCACCCCCATATTCGGGAATTTATGTGAAAATTTTTCCTAAATTGGAATTAAAAAAAATAACTATTCATCGAATTGTTTCCGAACTTGTCTGCAATCCTTCTCAGGACTTAAAGGAACAAATTGTGAAAATTTCAGCAAAATCGGCCGGGTAGTTCTCGAGTTTTAAGAGTTCAAACAAACAGACGCTTTTTGGGCACTTCATTTTATACTATGTAGAGATGTTACAGTCCAACCACAAATTGTATGGAATTGGCAAACGTTCAGTTAAGAGGAGTTTTTCTGAATGAGGGAGGAAGTTAAAATTTGATGCTCGTGTTCCGCTTATTTGAATGAGACTCTGCTTCATTTAGAGGCTAAATTGCGAAAAACATAATTTGAATTCAAGGTGTCAAAATTCAAATTATTATTTTTTTTGAGAAATCACGATTTCTTATTGTTCTCACTTGACTGTTTTTGGCGTGCTAGGATTTTGTTGCGTCCATATCCTACACGCATACATACACACACACATGCCTACACACAAACACTCAAACACACATACCCACACACACACATATACACACACATACCCTTACACACGTCTGCACACACGCAAAAAAAAAACGTGATTGCGAAAAACATAATTTGAATTCAAGATGTCAAAATTCAAATTATATTAATTATATATATATATATATATATATATATATATATATATATATATATATATATATATATATATACAGTGGCTCCCAAAAGTGTTCGTACACCTACGACTTTCAATGAAATCGGCCCTTATCCATTGGTTAGAATTAATATTTCGGAATAGGTATTTTATTATAAAATCTATGATCTATGTTTAACAAAACTACAAAAAAATTTTTAATAAAACATTAAAACTTAATTTTTTAAAAATCAGAAACCAAAAAGTTGCGGAAATTTTATCTCACAAAAGTCTTCGTACACTTTGAAAAAAATGTCAAAAATTAGTAAATAATCTAACTTTTTACTAAGTTATTATTTAGTGGGATATCATGCAGTAACAACAACAGCTTTTAAACGTCTGGGAATAAATTTCATTTGTTTCTTTCTTTCTTTTTTTGTGCAATTTCTAAGTAAGTGTTCAGCCGCACTACGAGTCTTACTGTTTCTAGTTCGCTTTTCGTTTCAATGGTGTATTTTCGTAATCTAGCCACCAGATATTTCCAAATATGTTCCATTAAGTTTAAATCTAGCGACTGAGGAGATATTTCCAAGCTTAAGGACAAATTTTGAGGCACCAAACACGAACGTGTGCTTCTTATCGTTATCTTGATAAAAAAACAAAGTTGTTTCCGATTACCAAATTTTTGGGTAATAGTTTTAAATTGCTTTTTAAAATATTTAAATGAACAGCATAATTCATTATTTCATCAAAAAATTCCAAATTTCCAAGTCCTCATGCTGAGATGCACCCTCACACAAGAACATCTTCACCGTTCTGATTAACCGATCCAACTAAGTTCTTAAGATTAAATTCCTCTTTTTTTCTTTCATTTACAATTATACAACAATTTAACCCAAAATGTTGAATTTATTTTCGTCTATAAATAAGACGTTGTTCCAAAACGTATTGAGCTTATTTAACATTGATTTTACGACGGAAAGTGTAAGCTTACTGTTTTTCGCACGAACAAGAAAATTTCTGCGGGAAGAGGTCCCATTTAATCTAGCTAATCCGAGAACTTTTCGAACAATTTTAGTTAAAAATTAAACGTAAAATGTTTCATTCAATTCTGTAGAAACTTTTTCAGTTCTGAAATGTGTATTTTTCATATTTTTTTTAACTGTAAACCTCCGATCACGCTTTGTTATCTTTGCCAGTTGACCTTTTCTTACCTTGTTTTCGATCCGATTCTTGTCTTTAAAGCATTTTATCAAGCCCTTCACTATAGAATGGTATCAATTAACCAATTTAGAGACATTTCAAATCAATTTACGGCTACTGTGAGGGAAAAAAACCAAATTTCGAATCGTGTTTGTTGTTTTTTACGCATACCTGCCATTTTAAAATAATAAGCAGAATATTAGGGAATAAAAACACTAAAAATTAAAGTCAAATGACTTTGCAGTATCATTACAATGCAAAAATAATAAAAAAAACACATATGATAATTTTAATTATGAATTTATTCGAAACTATTTCAGTGTACGATGACTTTTGTGGCGTATTTTTTCTCTGTCTCTTCGTTTTTTGACAAATTTCAAAAATAAAATCTGGCAATATTCCAAAAAAAAAAAAAAAAACTACTGGGTTTTATTCACAATGGCATAGGAATGGTGTGAAAAAAAATTGGACTTCATATTCGAATTCAGTTTTGCGTTATTTTGGTTTTACTACAAAATTTCAAGGTGTACGAACACTTTTGGGAGCCACTGTATATTGGGAAAATAATCAGAATGAAACTTTTTTTTTTGCTTCGGTTCGCAACAAACTTGGGGTGAAAATATGTAAAGTTATCCTTTCCTTACCCCAAGTCCAAGGCACTATTATCATTAAATTTAGCGCAAAAGGAAGTAATGTGATGCACACATCAGCTCGTTTTTCCATGGAGCAAAGTGAAAAATGAAATATTTTTCTGATGAAATATTTTCTATTTAATTGTAAAAAGTATTTTTGAACAAATAAATCAGTAAATAAAATTTTGAATGAATAAATGAAAAGAAAATGGAACAATAAACGAATAATTAAATTAATTAATTAATTAACGTATGAAGAAAAATAAATGAGTAAGTAAAAAAATGAATGAATAAGAAAATAAGAAAAATCTACTATATAAATAAAACAAAGAATATATATGTGTGTGTATATGTTCCCTGTACAAATCCACAGTTTACGTCGGATCGCAACCAAATTTGGCAGGGAGGTACTTGGGCACCCGACAAAGAACGTAGGGGAGTTTTCGAACGCCAAAAAAAGAACCGAACCGTTGGAATTTTAATTTTATTACCCGAAAATGGCATTAAATGGCTCTTTCTACCCGAAATAATTATCCGATTTCTTTGGTTCAGGTCCCATTCGAAAACCCGCGAAAAACACCCAAAGTGTTACTTCATTTCCTTCGAATTTAAAAAAAAAAAAAAGGCTGTAAAATCACCGGGAAAAAAATTAAAAAGCATCATTAAGCCTAATAGAATAGAAATTTTATGTCAAAAATTTATCGTTTGCACGATGTATTTAAATTACCGTGAAAACTATTCAGAAGGTTGCTACTTTTTTTTTCTCAACTGTGACAAAATAAAATTTTGTTTTTGTTTTGAGATAAAAATTTTCCATAGATTAATAATAAGAGTAGACCGAGCTTTCTCATTCTTGCTGATAAAGAAAATTGGTTCATAGATGTATCATGTGACTAGTGGAAGGGCTTGGCGAAGACTTTGGCAGCATGGTTGTTAGATGGCAGCATTATCTATAGTTTGGCACTCGACATGTATTTTAAGACAATGTGTTTTCATTTAAAAAAACTTCCAGGTGCAGAGATTGAATTGTTTTTCTTTTAGTTATGCATTATTTTGACATTAGTAATAGTTTTTGATCAGTTTTCGGTAACTTTTATTTCATTTGGAGCTGTCAGCGTTGGCGTGAACGAAATGGCGTAAGCGTTTTGCGTTAACGCAAAAATGTACTAATCTGTATCTTAAATTGAAATTGTAGGTAAAAATCTTACCGTTTGCCGATTCTTTTTAGGAGCTTACATCTTTAATTGCTTAGAGAGTTATTGAAATTGACTAAAGAAAATGCACAATACTATCTAAACGAAAAACTCACTATATTAACAAAATATTTACAACCTAGAATAACAAATTTACAAATCGGACTCCATAAAAGATAATTCTTCCGTGTTCCATCAATTCTATTTATTTTATTTCTCGCTGGCGTGGATCGTCTGCTACGATCAACGCCCGCTGTTGCTAGGATATCCACCAGTCACATGGTTTGGTTTATGAGCAGCAAAAGGGTTGCCATAGCTCGGTCTACTCTTATTATTATATAGCATAGACTAATAATAAGAGTAGACCGAGCTATGGCAACCCTTTTGCTGCTCATAAACCAAACCATGTGACTGGTGGATATCCTAGCAACAGCGGGCGTTAATCGTAGCAGACGATCAACGCCAACGCGAAATAAAATAAATAGAATTTATGGAACACGGAAGAATGATCTTTTATGGAGTCCGATTTGTAAATTTGTTATTCTAAGTTGTAAATATTTTGTTAATATAGTGAGTTTTTCGTTTAGATAGTATTGTGCATTTTCTTCAGTCAATTTCAAGAACTCTCTAAGCAATAAAAGATGCAAGCGACCAAGAAGAATCAGCAAACGGTAAGATTTTTACCTACAGTTTCAATTTAAGATACCGATTAGTACATTTTTGCGTTAACGCAAAACGTTTTCGCCATTTCGTTCACGCCAACGCTGACAGCTCCAAATGAAATAAAAGTTACCGAAAACTGATCAAAAACTATTACTAATGTCAAAATAATGCATAACTAAAAGAAAAACAGTTCAATCTCTGCACCTGGAAGTTTTTTTAATGAAAACACAGTCTTAAAATACATGACGAGTGCCAAACTATAGATAATGCTGCCATCTAGCAACCATGCTGCTAAAGTCTTCGCCAAGCCCTTCCACTAGTCACATGATACATCTATGAACCAGTTTTCTTCATCAGCAAGAATGAGAAAGCTCGGTCTACTCTTATTATTAGTCTATGTTATATAGTCTATGAAATTTTCCCTTTTGATTATTATTTGGCGATTTATCTTCTTTCTTCTTCTTTTTTTTTTTTTTTTTTTTTTTTTAGGATTTTAGTCGTATTTATGGAGGGTTGCGTTTAGATTATTCGGGAATTTTTGATTTGACGTTTTCTTCATTCGACAATGATTGTTCTAATGGGAAATTTTACAGATTTTTCTGTTCTCCAATTGAAGCCTCGTTTTTGAACACGCGTCACTTGACATTACTTTTTTTAGAGGTAGACCGTGCAAAGCCGGCAATGCAGCTAATGAATGAATAAATAAGTGAATTTTTAAAGGAAGGGATGTTAATGAATTAATTTATACATAAGTACGTAAGTGTTTTAATAAATGATTGAGTAAACGAAATAAGCTGTTTTACTTTGCCCCTTCCACTTTGCCCCGCTCGTACTCGACTACTTGAGCAAAATATTTAAAATACAAATAAGCTTAATATTAATTAAATAAATATTGCACTGCCTATTAGCAAGTCTCAATTAATACTCAAAATGATATCAACAAGAACTTTATCACTTTATAATACGAAAATTAATTTTTTACTTTCAACAATTATTACAATAAGAGGATCAATTTTTGAAAATTGCCTGTATTATCATATGCTTTTCGGCTGTTTTTTTCCTAGCTGTAATAGACTATATGTGCAACTACAGTGGCTAAATATTACCAGATAGGTGGCGCTACACGCAGAGTAAATATTTCACATTCTCACTTTGCCCCGCTATTTCACTTCACCCCACATTCCCCTACATTTTAGAAATGTTACTTGCTTTATTAATTTTAAAATTAAGTCATTAAAAATTAAAAAGACATCATGCTTAACTTTCAATTAAATACTTTTACCTGCGCACTTAAAAATATTGAAATTTTTATTTCCCATTTTGAGAAGATTGATGTATGAGTATAAAAAAAATAAAAGTTGTCTCTGACAGTTAGTTGAGACAATTTTAATAAAACAAAATGACGTACATATGGAACGTAGAACTTGTCAAAAGTGGTTCAGTCCAGACTACATTAGCTCGAACAAATAGCAGATGACAAGCATTCTCAGTATACGGCGAAATTACATCCCAATTAATTTTTTTCTTCCAACTTTTCTAAGATGTTCCTTCTGAGAATGACAGGGGGTAGGAACAAGATGACATATGAGTGATTGACATGTCATCGTTTGCTAAGTGGAGGACAAAACTGATTTCACAACGAGGCGTGAAATTCGATTCGCAAGTTAAAAATTGTTTTATGAGTCTGCTAATTAATGGATCAGAAGAATTGGAAATAGGATGCGATATAATGGGGTTGTTTCCTCTAGTCAAAAGTAGTACTTTTCGTCACTGAAATACATAGAATAAGCAAAAAAATAATAATAATAATAATAACATGGACTCAGATAATACTTTCATTTTCCCAACAGTCATTTTTAATTAATTTTTTAAAATGTCTTATTCTTCAAACAAGGCGTGGTCTTTATTGACGTCACAAATGCCACGGAAATATAAGTTCGTTGCTTGAGGCACCTGGGGCCCTGCCCCTTATCCTCTGGTGTGGTATGTTGATAGTTCCCCGGTTGGGGCCATGGCTTTATTTTGGCGCAGAAGATGGTTGCGTGGATGTACGAGAGATGTGGCTTCCTCTAACGGGAGTACCATAATGGTTAGCCGAAGGCTCTTCAAAGTAAATTTCAACTAAAGTTCTTTATTTAAATAAGTTTAAGTATTATTTTTTTTTTCGCTTCCTACATATTTTTTTAAAGTTTTATACTTTTTTTTCCCCGTGGGGGATTTCTAGGCTATTTGAATGAATAAAAATAAAATAAAATTAAGACAATGATAAAATGTTGATAAGAAATTTAAAAAGAAAATAGTGAAATGAAAATATATAGGAGCATGCTCCCAGCCAGAGTGTAGCACAATAACTAGAGTCGAAAAGAGGTATGAACCCGATAAGGGATTCACTCACCCCGTTTCGAAATTGAAACTAAGCTAGCAGAGCGCGAGGCCTGCGAGAATTTGCCGGATCCAATGGATCGTAATTTGGAAGGTTGTTAAGTAGTGGATTGCCAACACGGGGGATGTTGTAGTGAAATCTCTTGGCGAGCTTTTTGCAAAAGTTGTGGAGTGTCGGGATGCCAACCTCTTTCACCAGCTTGTCCGTACGGACGTACCAGGGAGGGTCGCACGCCGCTCGAACCATCACTCTCTGCAAGTTCTCAACTCTGTTAAAGTTAGAGATTGCAGAAGTCGCCCATATGGGCGCTCCATAGGTAATAATGGGTCTTAGGCAGGACTTATAAATGAGCAGTTTATTATCCGTTGATAAAACGCTTTTTTTGTGCAGGAGACAATTTAGTGGTTTTTTGGAAGTGAGGTACTTCTTGCGTACCTCTTCAATGTGAGGTCGCCAGGTTAAATTACGGTCGAACGTTATGCCTAAATATTTCGCCCGCTGAGACCAATCAATCGGGTCGGTATAAAGATGCAGTTTAATAGGAGGGAGCTCTGAATGGCATTTCATCATTTGTCATGTCATCGGCAGAAGCGTGAAACAGCACCGATGTAACTTTTTTTTTAAATATTAAACTTAAAGAAATTATTTAAAAAATGGTCAGATCCTATGTTTTTAAACATGCTCTTTCAGAAAAAATACTTTTAAAATTCTGGAAACAACCCCATTGACATTCTTTTAGAAATATGTCTTCCAAATTGAGAAGAAAAACTGGGAGGCAGATAAAAAGAAATGCTGAGGAATACTTGTTTTCATTAAAAGACCCGTCTTTAAAAACACGGAAGTATCCTAGAAATCTCTTTTTCATTTCTAATTAAAAGTTAGCAGGGAAAAAAATGCATACAAAACTGAAATTTTAAAGCACTCCTACGTATTAGATGTTCTACAAAAAGAATTTACTGAAACATAAATAAGAATAAATAAACTGAAGCTGTTTTTAGCAATTTGCGCAAGAGTAATAAGAAGTTAAACTAATAAAAGTCACGATTTCATAATTTTTACTCGTTTTATGTACATCATTTAAAATCTAGTGGATTTAATAAAATTTTAATGAGGTACTAACGACTGTTATCGCATCTTCTTCCGAATATGTTACGATGAAGGAATATTCTTCTTCTAATTGCTTCACATCAGTGGCGCCGAGCTTTGAAAACCAGTGGGGGCGCTCAAACACGGAGTCCAAGATAAAGGTGAAAAGGGAGAAGTGTAAGAAAGAGAAATTTTTCATTATTTGACCTTTGCGAAAATTTACTTAAATTTTTATAAGAAATTACTTGTTGGAAATTGTCAGCTTTTATTCCAGATTTACGTCACAGGTTAATTCTACAGGTACGTTTTTCATGATTTTTTTTTTTTTTCAATACAGAATGAGTACAAACAAACATTCAATATAAACATTAAATTAACGATATTTGAATCCAGAAAATATTGAAAAAAAAAACAGTTCTACGAATATTCGACCGTATGATTCGGTCGGAAAACGGACAGTCTGTTGTATTTATAACTAGTGGTACCCGCACGGCTTTGCCCATAATAGAAAAATTAAAAGATCTTTTGGTTCGCCTGTATATTTATAAATAATGTATGGTGAATTTTCTCGCCAATTGGCTTGTACCCTTGTTACGGTTCCACGTTATGATAGTTTTGTATCTCGCCAATTGGCTTGTGCCCATGTTACGGTTCCACGTTATGATAATTTCGTAATTTACTCGTCCATCTTATGATAGTTTTGCTCTTAAAGTTGGAATAGAAAAAGAACCACATCGAATTTTTGAAAACTCGCTTCAAGGTGCACACCCCCATGTTACAAACTAACTTTGTGCTAAATTTCATGAAAATCGGCAAAACGGTCTAGGCGCTATGCGCGTCACAGAGATCCTGACATCCAGACATCCTCCGGACATCCAGACAGAGAGACTTTCAACTTTATTATTAGTAAAGAAGAAGAATGGTGAATTTTCTCGCCAATTGGCTTGTACCCATGTTACGGTTCCACGTTATGATAATTTCGTATCTCGCCAATTGGCTTGCGCCCATGTTACGGTTCCACATTATGATAATTTCGTAATTTACTCGTCCATCTTATGATAGTTTTGTTCTTAACATTGGAATAGAAAAAGAACCACATCGAATTTTCAAAAAATCGCTTCGCTGTGACGCTATGCGCGTGACAGAGATCCTGACAGACAGAGAGACTTTCAGCTTTATTATTAGAAAAGACTTTATTTTAAAACGGTAAATTTAATGTTATACGGAATTCTTATGACAAATCCTTACTGTAGCTATCAATAATAAAATTTTTAGCCAGTTTTATTTGCATTTATAACACAAAATATACTGAAAAATGTCCCGTTCCACCGAATGGAATGGCCCAGTACTAATTCAACAATGTGGCGTACTTATGAGCGTCAGTCGACACCACTGCAGCTCAACTATGAATAATAAAGTAGTTTCGAGAAACGGTACTAATGTAGTTTCGTTACAATTCTTTGTTTTTATGCTGAAACAGAAGTAAAGTCTGCTTATTTAAGAATGTGTTTTGCTTATTACCCATAACATCCGATTTATCCAGCTTTTCGTTTATCCGGATTGCCTTTGGCTGCAGTTAGTCCGGATAGACGAGGCTGTACTGTATCATACAGCAGTTATACAAAGAAACTTTAATGAACTTCTGAAATATACACCGTCTTTACATAAAGAAAGTTGAATTAATTTCTGAAAGAAAACAATGACTTTAGCTCATTTAAAAAAAATCTTTTAATTCTTCAGTCATTTTATGTGATTATTTATTTTACGAGACGTATTGTTCCTTAGTAATTGTCAAGCAGTTTATTAAGGGGTCTAAGGACCTTTAACCTTCAAAATTTTCGACTGTCTGGAAAAAAATATATGTTATGCATATTTTAATTCTGAACAATTTGATACCTTATTTATTTCTATACACAAAAAACTTTTCAAGTTATCGTAAAAATGCTTAACCTCTCCCCGTAGAGATTTATGTTAACAGCAGTTCTTTAAGCGTCTTTTTCTCAGGTGCCGGTTTCTTCGGTTTTCTCGTTTTGCGCGCATGATATCTCAGAAAGTTTCTTATATATTTCCGTAAAACTTTTAATGTATGTTTATCTGGTTTATATTTATAACCTGAACCTATGTTTAGTTATTTTTTTAAAAATTATTTATTTATTTTTTTGAAATTTTACAAGTTAATATCGAAAATTTCCAAAATTTTGGGCAAAAATATTTTTTTTTTAATATTAACTTTCATTTTTACTTTCTTCTATATCTAATACATAGAAGAAAGTATTGGATTCGTGCAAATTTTCGAATTTCGAATTTTGACGGATTCGAACGTTTTGAGGTGTGCTGAGTCCATTTCGACTATTTTTGGAAAATGTCTGTCTGTCTGTGTGTGTGTATGTATGTGTGTGTGTATGTATGTGTGTATGTGTGTGTGTCACGTCTGTGTGTGACCAGTTTTTTGTGGCCGCTCTACAGCAAAAACTACCGCATGAAATCGAACGAAATTTGGTACACATATGTGCCCCTATGTGAACTTGTGCCCATTGGTTTTTGGCGCGAATTCCTCCAAGGGGGGTTGAGCAATGGGACGTTTTTTGAGTTACGCGTGCTTGCTATTCCTCAGGAACTAACTGGCGGAATCAGACAAAATTTGGTCCATAAGTTGCCATTAACAGGAACAGGTGCTGATTCAATTTTGGTGTCAATAACTCAAACGGGGGTTGAGCTATAGAACGTTTTTTGTCGTCAATTGTGACTGCTGTATCTCAAGAAATAATGAACAGAATGAAAGAAAAATTTATCGGCAAGTAGTCCTTAGTGGGTATAAGAGCTGATTTTATTTTGGTGTCAACAGCTAAAAGGGGGGTAGCGCAATCGCCCGTTCTTTTTTTCCATTGTGAGTGCCCTATCTCAAGAAGTAATGCTACGTTCTGGTTGAAATTTGGAATATATGTGAATCCATATGTAAACAGGCTTTGGTTCAATTTTGACGCCAATCGCTCCAAGAGGTGTTGATTTTTTTTTTGAATAAAAATAGCTTTATTAATGCAACAATAAGAAAGATAAATCGTAATAGATTGTCGTCTGCGTATTTCTCGTGATTTTAATTGAATGGAAATGATCGGAAATATTATCTCAATGATTTAAAATTTTTAACTGTTGCCATCTTATGTTTGTTAACAAATAAAATATTTGTAATTAATTCAAGCAAGGCTTTTAAAATAACTTTCAATTTTCGCTCTTTGCTTTGCTTTTGCAATAATTCAGACATTGGGATGGTAGTCAAGTTTTTGCATGTGTAATTTTGTTTTTGTTGGGAATATTGCTTCCTCGTCAATCATTGGGTAGGGATCAGAAAAAAAAAAGAAAAATATAGAAGAAAGTTTCGTGATGGCCACAACATACTAGTTAGTTAAAATTTAGGTTCAGATCATAAAAATAAACTAGACAAACATGCATGAAAAGTTTTACGGAAATATATAAGAAACTTTCTGAGATATCATGCGCGCAAAACGAGAAAACCGAAGAAACCGGCACCTGAGAAAAAATGGCCTAAACAGCTGTTGTTAACATAAATCTCTATGGGGAAAATTTACGCATTTTTACGATAACTTTTGGGCTTTTAAAGTGTTTTTGGCGTATGGTAATAAATAAGGTATCGAATTGTTCAGAATTAATATATGCATAACATATATTTTTTTCCAGAAAATCGAAAATTTTGAAGGTTAAAGATCCTTAGACCCCAACTTCATCGGAGAGCGTTAGGATTTTTACTGTTCTACTATACTTCGTTCAACAACCGATGATGAAACAGGTGATAAACGGGTGCAATAACTTTACAATAATTTTGGCCGACAGTGTGATGAGTGACGCTGGTCTCATACGCTCAAAGGTTCAAATTAGATCCTGAACCCAGTCGGTGGATTGTCAAGATGCAGAAAATCGACAGCGTCAGTGTCGCAAGATTATACGGCATGTAAAAAATCCCTCAAGTACTAGTTTGGCTTCGAGTATTCTTGACAAAATTCCTAAACCCGCATCGAAGAGAGACCAAGTGTCTCTATCTAGTGGGTAAACTGGACGTTAAAAAAATTCTCGTGGTAGTGGCATCTGCTGATAATGGAGCTACATGAAAGAATGGATGCTATATCGGGGATTGCACTAGGTCTGCAAAAAAGTTGTGCTTCCCACGCAAGCCCCATTAGAAAGAAGAAGAAGACTTTACAGTAGCATCGCAAAACTCAGAAAAAAATCAAAGAACATATTTGTACGCCGTTTACTAGGACACTAAAATAGTTCCTTTGTGATGATGATACAATTGATGAACATAACTTCATTAAATTTACAAGTAATTTCAGAGATTTGTTTCGGAGTTACATGGAACCCCTTTATCAGCATTAAAGGATTTATGAATGGAAGCGTTGCTTTTGTCGGACCTCACAAACAAGTGTCTATAGTCATTTGTAAATTTTGTGCTTGAACAACATTCTTTCATTTGTATTAGATTTCTTGCTGACATTTTTTCATCAATCTACCATCTTAAAATTAAATGGACGAAATAAAGAGAAATAAAGGAAAAGAGGCAAGATTTAACATTCTCAACGTTGCCCCGAATTGATTTTTTGTACTTTCTTTTCAATTAGAAAAAGAACCAAAGTTAGGGAGATATCAAGAGAACGCGTCTGGAGGAAACTTGCAAGCTGAATGCTAATTACTTCTACGGAAAAACTGAGGCTTTTGCCAAATGGCTCTCATTTTATTCGTGACTTTTATTTCAGAGTTTCATTCATCAAGAGAAGACACGATGAAATCTTGGAAAGTGGTAAATTGCTCTTAAGAAGTACTTGTTTTGGTATCCAGTATTTATTTTTAGTTAGGATTATATTAGACGTAATGACGTCGTAATTTGTAATTTCTATTCGCAACTCCAGAGCTCGAATACACGCTATCTTGCGGTGATTAACAATACTAAAGAAAAAGGTAAAACATTCCATTCCACGTGTTTTCTTTGGGGTAAATTACAGGCTTCAGATAGTTTGTGATGTAATGTCATTTTAGAAGAATAGAAAAGAAAGCTTTAAAGCATGCTTAAAAACGTAGGATCTGACATTTTTTTAAATAATTTGTTCAAGTTCAATATTTTTAAAAAAATATTTAAATTGACGCGCTTTCAATGTTTAACGCTTCTGCCGATGACATCACAAATGATGAAATACCATTCAGTGTTGCCATTCACGGTCCAAAATATTTCATTCGCATCTTTACTCACGTGTATTGGCAGCGATATGGTTGGTAGCAAGCGCAGAGCGCAATTGTAATTCGCTTCTTGATTATCATAATGGGGCCGTGGTAGCCCGATCGGTAGAGTGTCGGATTCGGGGCCGGAGGATCCTGAGTTCGAACCTCGATGGTCGAAGACCCACCGTCGTCATTAAAGGGGACTGGGCGACGTTAAATATGCTCGTGGTCTCAATGTCCTCCAAGTGAAACGATACCTCTGGGGGCGCTAGCACCAGGTAACTATTAGCTCCTGGACTAGTTCTAAATTCTCATTAACTGTTCGATCCGGTGATGGTGCTGCCATCTATCGGTATATAAAATAATGGAGGCAAGGCACTTAGTATGCAGTCCTCGACATAAATACAGTTGTAGTCAGTTGTGACTCTGAATAGGAATAGGAATAGGATTATCATAACGTGGAAATGCGGTAGAAAGATGCGCCATGGTGCATCATTTGTGACGTCATAAAGACCACAACTTGTTTGAAGAATCGGACATTTCAAAAATTAATTAAAAAATAACTATTGGGAAAATGAAAGTATTTTCTGTGTCCATGTTATTATTATTATTATTATTATTTTTGCTTATTATATCAATTTCAGTGACAAAAAGTACTACTTTTGACCGAAGGAAACAACACGATTGAGAGTAAAATGATCTTAGGCATATTTACAATAGATTATTAGTGTATATTTATATTTCTGGGGGTGCACTGCCCCCATTGTTTTCACTTTAGCAAGAAGTGATAAGTAATGGAGCCGGTCCATCTCCAGAGATATAAATACTATATACATTAATGCTACTTTATAAGCATACACAAGTTCATTTCTAATCATATTTATTTCTGGGAATGTAAATTGAATAATATACAGGAATGATTCCTTATTAAAGAACTTCGATGCGACTCTGACTATGCAAAATGGGATACATACAAGAATTTTTAAAAAATTTACAATGTAAATTTTTTTTCGGGCATGAGGCTCATAGGAGGGAATTCTGTACTCTGGTTTTATGCCGAAAAATAAGTGAAAAATTGTAAGACAAACCCCTGGGGGGGGGGGGGGGAGATCGGTTTTGATGAATAACCCCCATGAATCTCCCAACTTGGTCTAAATATTGATGCTTTTGAACTTTGCACCTCTCTATCCGCTCAGAAAAGTGTTAATGGCTAATATAATGCTTCGTTCCCCTCTAAATAAAAATAATGGCTATGAAACTGCTAAAAACTGAAAAAAAATGAGGGAGGGGGGGCGCCATTTCCAAAAAGTGGGACGTGATGGGGGAAAACAGTGGTAATACTTACATTCAGGTGGAACATTTTATATAAAAATCACCAAGAATTACCTCAAAAAGCATTTTGAAGCTTTGTTTTGAGCAATCACGATTGCTTATTGCTTTCATTTGACTGTTTTGATGTGCTATCATTTTATTTTCCCACCAACACCCTCTGCAGCATCACCGTCGACCGGCTCCTCACGATGCTGCTCCTCTAGCGAAAACCGTCTCGAGGTTGCGTCAATATCCTACACTTACACGCATACATACACGCACGTACAAACGAACACATACACACACATACATACACCTACACACGAATACATATGCCCCCCCCCCCCCACATACGCCTACATACACACACACTCGTGATTGCAAAAAACATAATTTGAATTCAAGATGTAAAAATTCAAAATATTATTATTATTTTTTTTTTGCCACTATATGTTATTGAAACGCACTTAAATATTGCACAACAGCAAAAAATTTACTTTCCCTACTTTCATAATAAACGTCTCATTTGAATTTTATCCTATTCCTATCAATAAATTCTTCATTCCCTCTTGAGAAAAATTTCAGGTAGTTTTTATTTTTTTTAGGGTTATAAATTCTGTTTAAAATGCAACATGTAATGTTGAACTTCGTTTACAGTTGGTTTTTATAAACAACAATCTATGTTACTCTCAAAATATAGTAGCAGTTCATTATCAGACCTCCACTTTTTTCTCCTTCTCTCTCGTTAATCTTGTCATCGTCCATCACTGAGCGGTGATCTTAGACTTTCCAGTGGCTCTCAAAGCAGACGATTTCAAGACAGAATACTTTGAGAACTTCTTTTCAATTAAAAAAAAAGAAACACGAAAGCGCCAGCTTATAAATAGCTGCATTTCTACGCCGGAACTACAATGTTATTTTAATGTTGAGAGAATCTAGAAATGGAAGTTGCATTAATTTGATCAAGTAGAGAATTTATTTTCTGCTTTTAGAACAAGCATGTTTTTGTTAGGTGTTTCCCGGATTTCCTATTGTGTTCGGGACATAAAATATTCTTAAATCGCAAAAGGATCATTTAAAATTAATGACGAAACTAAGTATTCGTTTGGTGAAAGTGAATGCCAGGAAATGGAAAGATTCTACACATTCTGATTTGAGAGGGTTAAAGTTTGGTACCATTTAGTTCAGTTTCCTTGTAGAAGTTTATAAAATAATGGACAAATCCTCAATCTTTCTTTCGCTTCTTCTTCCTTTTTTTTTTTTTTTGATGTACACGTTTACTTTATTAACTTGAATATTGAACTCATTTCAATTAAAATCATGCTTGTTTTACCAATTTTAATCAAATTTATTTAGGCTAAGGCTGTTATTTTTTTTATGCGGAATGAAACTGAAACTAAACGATTTCTTCGTTATCATTATATTTTTCAAAAGTTCAGCTGCTTTTTTTTTTTTTAAATATCATAGCGAAGTGGCAACATATTTTTCTTTTTCTAATCTCATTCTTTTTCTATCGTTTGATTATTTAGTGTCAACAATGTTTGCTGAGCTGAAAAACTTTGATTATTTTAAGCGTGGGTTTTAATTTCAGCATTTTAAATTGAAAAAATTCATTCCTTCGTTTGTAAAGTAAAAGGAAGAAAATTAAAATCAGCTGAAACTTACGAAGAAGTTTAGCCTAAACTATAATAAAGACCAAAACTATATAAGTGCAGGCTTTACAAAATATATGAAAAAGAATGATAGTGTATTTCTATTGATAAAGTAAATTTTCTTTATGGAAATAAGTTGTTTCTGTTCAAAAATGTGACAACACTACCTTCTAACAACCGTAGGAAACAGATGAGATCAGTGGCAGTTGTTTATAGTAGAAACCTTCAATATCCAAATTGTACACAGGGTGATTCAAGAAGTATGATGGGGTTTCATAAAACTACCGATTTAGGAATATTGGATCAACAGCTATCTGGTGGAGCTTGAATGAAAGAGGGAGTTATAAAGTTTCAATTGTCTACCGTCGGATGGTTTCTGCGTGTTATCGTGTTTGCTCCACTTGCTATTTATTATTCAGCTTGTCAAAAGGACGGTCAAGGGTAAGATGACTTACCCCTTTAATGATTGTTCCCCCCCCCCCCTAGGCTATTAGACCTAACGACAAGTGATTTTTTCTTGTGGGGAAATGAAAAGGACAATATGCCCTCTTACCTGCTGATCTTGACTGAAACATTGGACAACTGCAGCAGTTGCTTCTGTGACTGCAGACATGTTACAATGTGTCCACAGTCTATACGTATGGCAGGCTTTTGAGTACAGGTGTGATACTCTTCAGGAGTCAGGAGGATGGGGCATAGAACATTCGTACAATTATATTTAACTACAGTACGAACTCGTTTATCAGGACTAACTGGGACCAAAGGCAATCCGGATGAATGAAAATCCGGATAATCCGAACAGTAAGTAAAATAAATTCTTAAATAAGCAGACATACATTTTATTACAGCAGAAAACAATGCTCTATAGGGAAAATACATGGGATCGTTTCTCGGAAACTCTTTAACACTTATAGTTCAGTTACAGTGGTGTCGGACTGACGCACCAACTGCACCATGTTGTTACGTTACTATAATATATTCCACAACCCATGCATTAGCTCTGCACTTAATCAAAATAAAAAGCGAATATTTGGTGTTGTCATAGTTTCGTTCTTGCTATAATAATTTAAAATTATTATTTGAGTGAATATATTTTGTTCAATTCTGCAAATTTGATTCGGATAAACAGGGGCCGGATAAATAAAGTTCGACTGTATGTAATAAAAATTTCGTTTTTGAATCACCGTTTTTGAATCACCCTGTATTTTTAACAAAAGGGACTCTTCAACATTTGATTGAGTTTCCTCTATTCAAAATGTAACAATTGCACGTATGTCACATTTTTATCTGCTACCAGATATATCTGTCACTCTGTCTTGGAGCTGTTCTTTTCTTCGCTGCTATAGAACTGGTTGGCATCGTTTGTTGTTTCCGTTTTTGCAAAGCGATGCCAATGCACTAATCTCCATTTTAGATCTAGAAAACTAATTTTTAATTCTCTATTTTAGTTGCACTGCTCCAAGTTTACGAATCCAGCTGAACTAGAACATTTTTTATTTAGCTAATATTTTGAACTTGTAATCGCGAGAATCAAGTCCATTTTTTAATAAGAAACTGCCTAATATAAAAACAACAAATTTCAATCAAAACTCAAAATAACAGAATACTTTTCACTCTTTGTTAGTCTAATCTAACAAAATATAAGTGCTAAGTAGGTATTCAAATGAACGTGCCGCCTTTCTTAAACTTTAAAGTGTACATAACATTTCATTTGTACTTGATTGAAAATAATCTTAGACAGAATAACTTGAAAGCGCAGTAGTGATAATGGTTTATATTGAGACAAAAAATTGGGATATTAAAATTCAAGGGAGGAAATATTTTTATAAGAAACAATATCAATACTTTGTCGCGTAACTTTTTGTTAGAACCGATGCTTTAAGATTTTCAGACGTGGATTCCAATAGCTGTTTACATTCATCTGGTGGAATCCACGATACTTAACACTCCAAACTAACCCGTGCCTAACACTATACGTGGTTTGATCGTTTGGATGGAGCCTGAAAAAAAGCTTTGTTTTTGGACTCAGACCAAAAGCCGAGCAATTTCTGATCCAGCAGCCCCAGAGGTATTCATTTGGAATTTGAAATCGGAGTGACCATGGACATTTTTTACGTGCCCCAGTCACCATTAACTATCACGGAGGATCATCGAGCAGCTGGCATCGAATCCGGGACCCTCCGGTTATGAGTCCGACGCTTACGATCTGCGCTACTCTCTGATACTGTTTCCACACCCTCTTCAATGCGGCAATGAAATCAATTTCGTTGGCGGGAACTAAGCCCTCGGGGGGTCAAGTTACCGAAGTTCCACTGCATTTATATCTAAGCAGTGATGCTTCTATATAAACGCAGTGGAACTTCCGGTAACTTGATTCCCCCCCCCCCAAGGGCCTAGTCTGCCATCAATTTGTCTGAGGGTATACTCTCAGTAATCTATTAAGCACAATTTGTGTATGTGATCATATACATAGTATGTCATAATATGAAAATTTATGAAGCTTGAGGGTATACGCTATATGTCTAAAAAATGTTTGAGAGTATACGGCGTACATGGAGTATACCCTATGGGAATACCACTGTATATAAGTGTGTGTGTGTGTGCATGTGAACAAGAGTCTGTAAAGAATAACTGCTATTTCCTTATTCTCCATGTTTTTCGTCTTTTCTTGCAGTGAGCGATGTAAACGGTGGGCCGAAGAGGGGGTTCCCCACGTGCCAGTCTACGGGCAGCGCGCTGTCTGAGCTGCCCCTCAAGATGGCGGAGGACAGCCACGAGGACACCCCGGAGGAAGGGATCGCGCTCAAGAGGAGGGTCGGACTGCTCTCGGGGGTCGCACTCATCGTGGGAACCATGATCGGTGAGTTGCACTCCACACTGCATAATGTCTGTATTTTTAGCAGCTCCACTCACTTTGTGTTGGTGTTATTGCAGCAATTAGTCCAAAACTGCAAAGAAACTCTTTTAAATAGGGCATAGTTGCTCAAAATTAAGAAGTGATAATTATAAAAGGAATTTGAAATGAACTATTGCCTCGGTTCAATGTGGTCTAGAGTAAGAGTCTATAAGCGTCAGATCTACGTCATAGTATAAAGGCCCAAGATTTTTCTGCGTAAGCACATCAAAGTAGGTAAGAAAGTTTCACTATTATTTAAGCTTAGTCGCGCTGACTTTGGCAGGAAACAGGCACTAAAAGTTGCCTCAAAAACTTCCATGCTAGGTGACCTTGTCGTCTCCTCTTGATCATTTCCGATTTGAACGAAACTTATAGAGGTGCAGACATGCCTTTGAAACTCACCTATACAAATTTTCAGCATCCAAGACCCAAATCCTGAGGATCTAGAAACGATTTAAAAAATGGGGGAGAGGCTACAAAATGGCAAATCAGCTTTGTGTAACAAAATGCCATGTCTAGCACGGTTAACCCATTAGAGGTCATTTTGGATTTTTGGATGGGTACCACCAGGTCACGTGACATGGAATGATGTCTAGTTTTGCAGCAATTTTACGCACCTTTGCTACCCGTTTCCTGCTAAAACCAGTGCGACTCTGCTTAAATAGTAGCGAACCTTTCTTACCTGCTGTGATGCCCGTGGGGAGAAAAATTTTGAGCCATAATACTATGACGTAGGTCTGACACTCATGGGCTCTTGGACTAGTCCTGTCACATGGGGTCACTTTGAACCGTGTGTGAAATAGGATGCAAATAATAATAATAACAATTATTATTATTATTATTAAAATAGGGTTTAAATTAGAACCAATAAAATAAAATCTCTCAAGTTTCAAAGCTTTTCATTTTATTATTTTGCATTTTACAATGTAGGAAGGGAGGTTGCTACCATTTAAAACCAGCGTTCAAGAGTAATTTATAAAAATTAACTTGTAAATTATTAAAATGAATTGTGTACATTCCTCTGCCATCGAATACTTTTAAGTATTCTGAGGCGGTTTGATAGTTTAGTATGAATATTAACATGTACTGAATTTGTTGAAAGTATTTCCCCTTGTCTTATAAAGAAATGAAAGATAAAACTATTCGAAGAACTTTACTTTTCACACAAAAGGTAATAGACAGCGGGAATAAATTTCGAAAATGTTATGGTGAAATGTAAAACAATGAACTTCGGATCGTTTTCTCATTGAAAAGAGAATCTAGAAAAATAAACTATAAAATAAAGTAGAGAAAACATTCATGGCTGCCTAGGTGTTTTGTTTAGTAGTCAACATGCGCTGTTTTACAGCCAAATGCCCGTGGCAAGTGATTATTTTCAGGTTTTTCAACAAATGACGTCTCTCAGAAAATTGGAAGATGTAAAAAAAAAAAAAGAAAAAAAGATGACGAGTAAAACACGTAATCTCAATTTTTCTTCAAAAATCTTGTAAATTTTCTTCTAATTATGATTTTAAAACCTTCTGGCAGTAGAATGAGGCAACGTAAATTTAAAAAATAAATAAAGTGATAAAATGAGAGCTAAAGCATAATATGCGGCTGTTTCGAAGCAGACTCTATTTTTGTTGGCTTTTTTGGCCAATAATTAGGAGTCTTAATAGGTCATAATCAGGGCTGCGGAGTCGGAAGGAAAATGACCGACTCCGACCCCGACTCCGACTCCAACTCCGACTCCAACTCCGGATTAAAAAATAATAATAATTGTATTTTTTCAACTCCTTCGCTCTCTTCAGGGGAAGGGGGAAAACCTCTAAACAGAGATTGAAATATTAATTCCTTTTTATGAAAATTTCGCATTTTGTTTTTTATTGTAAACCTAAGACGCGTACAACGTTAGAAATTCAATTTAAAGATCAAATTTTCCAATAGTTACGAGTTAAAAAGTGAGATGACTTAAAAATCCCTTTTAAAAAATTTGAAAAGGATTATCTGTAATTTGCCCCCCTTTAATGTTTAGCAAATAGATATTGATCAAATCGTGTGCTTTCAATTTTTTAAAGCTGTAACTTGAGAGAAAAAAAGCTTTTTTTCTAAATCCAAGTTCTTGAGAGGGGGTGGTTCGCCCCGGGTGACACCCATCTGGTAGATGACACCCAAAGTTGATTTCAGAGTTTATAAAAAATACAAATACTTTAATTCTGAAAATTTTTGCGAATATATTTTAAATTATATTTTATCAATAAAATTTCAACGAAAATAGGGAACATATACGTCAGGAGCTAATTTTACACAAAATGCGGCGGTATATAAATTTGTACGAATAGCGGTTACTATACCTATATTTCTTCTTCGCTAAATTTTTAATTTAAATTTTATTGGCTGCTTTGAATTAACCTTAATATGAAGATTTTAAGATTAACTGCAGTTATTGAGTGTTGTAATCAAGAAATCATTTACACTTATTTTGTTCCATACTTTTTAGTGAGAACCAAGCTTATAGAAATATTCTTAATACAGAAAAAAACATTAGATTATTTCATCGAATCTTTTGGATTCGTACTTTCGCGCCAGAACTTCTTTGAATTTGCCGTTTACCCTTAAACGCTTCAACCTTAGCTACTCGCCTCAATTTACTAATTTGTTACGTTTCTTTTACTATTTTATAATTGAGATCGAACAAAACACTATATTTCTATTTTTATTTGAAAGTGATTACTTGAAAATGTTAGGCAACAAAACCGTTTGCTGACAGTTGCTATTAGTTAAGTTAAAAAGCAAGCAAACTAGGGGAAAGCTACAGAAAGTTCGATAAGCACTCAAGCTAGCTGATTGCCATAATGGCAGTTATTTCCTTATTAGTATCTTTTTATACATGTAATCGAACCAATTGGTAGTCCGTTTTTAAAAAATGCAAGGAGAGTCAGGGAAAAGGAAAGAAAAAAAGAAACCCAGAGTCGGAGTCGGAGTCGGCATCTTTTCTAACGACTCCGACTCCAACTCCTTTACCCCAAAATCAGTCCGACTCCGACTCTTCGACTCCTACTCCGACTCCACAGCCCTGGTCATAATGCATTAAAGGAGAGGATCAAAGTAAATAACCAAAAGGCTGGAAAGTGAATATATAAAAGAGGACAAGAGAGTGATTCCAGTTTCCATCTTGAAGAATATTTGAATTGAATATTTATTTAAAAGTAATAAAATCATAAAATACGATTGGCAAAATTTGGCGACAAAGGGCAGGAACACGTCCATAACAACTAACTGAAAATCAGTAGAAGTTTCCAACAAACAATGTGAAAGAAAAACTAAAGACAACAGTATAATTAATAATTTAACACACTGTGACGTACTTTTCACTCCAGGGTCCCCCGTACCCACCACTGTTTGTGGCTTAACCAGTTGAATGGGACCCTGAAGACTGCTCTGATTTTTTGAACCAGATCAGAAACCGAGCAATACTTGGTCCAGCACCCCCAGAGGTATTGTTTCACTTGGAGGACTTAGTGACCACGAGCATATTTAACGTCCCCCAGTCACCATTAATGAAGACAGTGGATCTTCGACCAGCGAAGATCGAACCCGGGACCCTCCGGTCACAAGTTTGATACCTTAACGATCAGGTCACCACGGCCCACTCTGTGACGTACGGATGCGGACGCCAGAGAGGGTGCTATGCCCTTGGCGGGGTACCTTTGTTATGGTAACACAGCACTTTACCGCTGAGCTAAAATGGCATCAAGTCTCGGGAGCAAAGTTGGGTTGTGTGTTCTCTGAACGCACGCCACACCATCTTCTTGAGGACTTACGTTTATTATATCTCGCCTGTTCCTTTTCCTGCCTTTTGGGTTATTCTGAACCCATACTTTTATGTATTGATGGAAGAGTCTTGCTTCATTAGCTTCGAAACAGCTGTTTGCTGGGTTCCTTCTCTCATTTTACCACTTTTATTCGTACTTTCATCCACGTTACATCGCTTACCTCATAATTTAACACTAAGTTTTCTACTGTTTCTACAAGCTAAAAATCTGTTCTTCAAACACCTCCTCTTCAGTCGCAATTACGCTGACAATGCATAATTCTTTTCCAACCTCGAGCCAGAATTGTCTCAACCAAAAGACCTACGCCCCTTCTAGACGAATCTTCTGGTTGAAGATCCACTCCGGCTTGTCTGGCAGGCAACCAAGAAGGCGTTGACGCGCTCGAGTGCTTCTGTACTCCCCGGCGAAAGGATCTGCGCAAAACAATCCTCTTCGAGAAGAGGGGTGATACAATCGTTCTCTTCAAGAAAACGACGTGATATTCGATTTCAACCAAACAAAACCTTCTGTAAAGCAAGATCTTAACAAGTGACGCAGTTGCATTTAATAGACCAAAAAAAAAAATAAACAAGTTAGGAAGAAATAGTTTTTCGTTAGTTTAGTGTTTGCTGTTGCTGATGGAGGGTTTTTCGTTCGCTTGTGTTCACACTGGACGAAAAATCCCTGAATTTGTTTTTGATTGTAACTTCAGATGTAAAGTATTTTCGGTGGTGATTCAGTAGATCTTATTACGTGACGCAGTATCACTTAATAGATCACCAAGTTCAGAATCAGAACAAATAGTTTTCCGCTAGTTTAATGTTTTGTTCCGCTGACAATGGGGTCGTTTCCAAAATTTTAAAAGTATTTTTTTCTGAAAGAGCATGCTTAAAAAACATAGGATCTATTTTTTAAATAATTTGCTTAAGTTTACTATTTTTAAAAATTACTTAAATCAGTGAGCTGTTTTCATTTCTTGCCGATGACATCACAAATGATGAAATGCAATTCTGTGTTGTCATTCACAGAGCAAGATATTTAATTCGCTTCTTGATTATCATAACGTGGAAACGCGGTACAACGACGCTCCAAAGAGCATCTTTTGTGACGTCATCAAGACCACGCCTTGTTTGAAAAATCGGAAAGTTTAAAAAATTAATTAAAAAATAACTGTTGGGAAAAGGAAAGAATTTTCCGGATCCACATGTTATTTTTTTTTTTTTTTGCTCATTCTATAAATTTTAGTGACTAAAAGTACTACTTTTGACTGAAGGAAACAACCCCATTAGGTATTTCGCTTTTCTGTGCTTCTTACACTGAACAAAAAACCCATGAATTTAACCATTGGAAAAAAAAATTCATTTCTTCAAACATGGCCCTTAAAATTTTCATCCACAACACTTTTTCCCAATTTCGGCGATAAAATTATTTATCATAGATTACTAATAAGTTTAAAAAAGTTTATAATAAGAGCAACCTTTTTACTTCTTTTATTGAGTGTCAAGTGCTTTCTGCTCATATTAAATATTTAAAAACGGGATTTCATTTATTACTATTCATTTTCATGTTATTACAAATCTTATCTGATTTTCCAAGTCATGACTGACTTCTAAATATTTTTCAAAAATATTCTTTCAAGAAACGCAAATACTTTCTACAAATATTCATTACTTTTCTCGGCTGCACATAAATGCTATTGAAATATTGAAATATTCAAATAACTTCAACAGAAAAAATAAAATTTTAAAAGGTAACAAATAATGTGTTCCAGTGATTTAGACTGCTTTAATTAGAAGTACTCTCAAGGTCAAAGAGGATATTCCTATCAGATGACTCTCATAATCATGGAGGATAAGCTAATTAGAAAAGCTTTCAATACAAAAGAAAATAGGCTAATCAGAGACAATGACATCAAATCTGAGATTTGTGCCGTATTTAATGAAGATGAAGATTCAGATCCATTTAGTACAAAGTTTTCCTTTGAATTGTGTTCTGAAGTAGCCACTTATCAGGTGAGACGTTGCTTTGGCCAGGAATATTCTGGATGAACCCTGGCCTACAAGTTTGGGAAACTGTTTTATTCCTGACATGAATTATAAAAATTCTCAGATTAGCAGAATTCAGATTCTTTAATTTTATCAACTTAAATTAAACTATCTAAAAGTATCATTTGAAGATACTTTTGAAGAAGATTGAATGTTATGCAACCAAGTCAAAACTAGTATGTTGCGGCCATCACGAAACTTTCTTCTATATCTTTCTTATAATTCTGATCCCTCTCCATGCTTGACGAGGAAGTAATATTCCCAACAAAAACAAAATCACAGACGCCAAAACTTGACGACCTTCCCTATTCCCGATTTATTTTAAACTAGTGATACCCGCACGCGGCTTTGCCCGTAATAGAAAAATTAAAAAAAGTCTTTTGGTTCGCCTGCATATTTACAAATAATGTATGGTGAATCTTCTCGCCGATTGGCTTGTACCCATGTTACGGTTCCACGTTATGATAATTTCGTAATTTACTCGTCTATCTTATGATATTTTTGTTCTTAAAATTGGAATAGAAAAAGAACCACATCGAATTTTCGAAAAATCGCGCGTCACAGAGATCCAGACATCGTACAGACATCCTACAAACATCCCCCGGACAGAGAGACTTTCAGCTTTATTATTAGTAAAGAAGATAAAGATAAAGAAGAAGCAAAAAAAGCAAAGAATGGAAATTGAGTATAATTTAAAAAGCCTTGCTTAAAGTAATTAGACATTTATTTGTTAACAAACACAAGGTGGCAACAGTTAAAAATTTTTAACATTTTCGATGCACTTAAAATCACGAGAAATACGCAAACGACAGCCTGTTACGATTTATTTTTCTTATTGTTGCATTAATAAAGCTATTTTTATTCAAAAAAAAATAATAATAATAATAATAATAATAATGATAATAATTTGAATTTTGACCTCTTGAATTCAAATTATATTTTTCGCAATCATGAGTGTGTGTGTGTGTAGGCATGTGTATTTATGTGTGTGTGGGGGGTATGTGTATGTGTGTGTAGGCATATGTGTTTGTGTCTGTGTGCAGGCATGAGTGTGTGGGTAGGTATGTATGTGTAGGTGTCTGTATGTATGTGTAGGTGTCTGTATGTATGTGTAGGTGTCTGTATGTATGCGTGTGTGTGTATGTATGTGTTTGAGTGTATGTATGTGTGTGTATGTGTTCGTTTGTACGTGCGTGTATGTATGCGTGTAAGTGTAGGATATTGACGCAACCTGGAGACGGTTTTCGCTAGAGGAGCAGCATCGTGAGGAGCCGGTCGACGGTGATGATGCAGAGGGTGCCGGCGGGAAAATAAAATGATAGCACATCAAAACAGTCAAGTGAGAACAATAAGGAATCGTGATTGCTTAAAAAAAATCAACCCCCCCCCCCCCCCCCCATGGAACAATTGGAGCCAAAATTGAACCAACGCCGGTTTACATATAGATTCACATTTATTCCAAATTTCATCCAGAACGTATGTGGCCCTTATCCCACATGTTCTGCAGCTGGGTATGGTGCCACTGGCTTCAGAACTTCGAGAGGTCCTCTACAGCACAGATGCGTTGCAGCTAGCGGGCGCGGTCTTGAAGACACACGGAGCCATTTAATTGTCCATGGACACGACAAAAAAAAAAAAAAAAATCCAGAACGTAGCATTACTTCTTGAGATATCAACGCTGCCAAAAAATATTATCTGATCTTTATCTTCTTTACTAATAATAAAGCTGAAAGTCTCTGTGTCTGGATATCTCTCTGTCCGGATCTCTCCCTGTCTGTCAGAATCTCTGTCTGTCTGTCAGGCTCTCTGTGACGCGCATAGCGCCAAGACCGATCGGCCGATTTTCATGATATTTGGCACAAAGTTAGTTTGCAGCATGGGGGTGTGCACCTCGAAGCGATTTTTTGAAAATTCGATGTGATTATTTTTCTAATCCAATTTTAAGAACATTTTCCGAACAAAATTATTATAAGATGGACGAGTAAATTACGAAATTATCATTACGTGGAACCGTAACATGGGCACAAGCCAATTGACGAGAAAATCCATCATACATTATTTGTAAAGCTTTGTAAATATACAGGCGAACCAAAAGAAATTTTAATTTTCTATTACGTGCATAGCTGTGCCTTTACCACTAGTTATAAATAAAATTATTGAATTTTAAGTGATGTAACAATGAAATATTGCCGTCTCGCAAGCTATCGCGCGAGTTTCATTGTTGGCGACGCACGAAGCGTTACTCGATCATTCGCTGTTTTATATATAAGGATTCATAGCAACGTTTTAAAACATTTTTATATATATATATAGATTCCTGCAAAGCACCATTGAAACTTTGCAATTGTCGTATTGGTAACGGTAACACAAGATATGGGTTACTTCGGTCCGTTTTCGAGCCAACAGGGTTACCGTTACTTCATCGACCGAAGTTGTAGTACTACACAATTAAAGTTAACATAAAAAATTCACGTAAGTTCATCGTAAAGGATATTCCTGCTTATTGTACTAAAACTGTTGAAATATATTGCTCTCAACGGCAATGCGTCTTGTTTATTGTTCAGAGAAGTCTGATTGCAAATGGAGTTCGAATCCCGGCTCGGGTATAAATGTACTTTCTTTCTCCTTTCCTTGTTCCTTCTTTGTATCAATGTGTTGTTGTACTGTGAATGGTTGAGTACCCTATGAATGGGTCCTTGTGCAGAGTTGCCAGATGGTCAAATCCAGATTTCCCCAATTCCCCTAAAACTTTCCCCCAAAAAGCGATGTTTTCTACCAAAATTCCCCAAATAAAATAATTATTTTTCCACTAATATTTTCATAAAATGAATCGACTTCCTCTAATATTTTTGTCACTTGAAATTTTTTTTTCCCCCAAATAAACAAATTTTCTTATAAAATTCGCCAACTTTTTTTTTTCCTCACATTTTCGCTTTTTTTTTTTTTTTGTCTTCTTTATCTTTATTTTTCTTTATCTTTATTAATAATAAAGCTGAAAGTCTCTCTGTCTGGATATCTCTCTGTCCGGATCTCTTTCTGTCTTTCAGGATCTCTAACGCGCATATAGCGCCAAGACCGTTCGGCTGATTTTCATGAAATTCGGCAAAGAATTAGTTTGTAGCATGGGGGTGTGCACCTTTAAGCGATTTTTTGAAAAATTGATTTTGTTCTTTTTCTATTCCAATTTTAAGAACATTTTCCCGAGCGAAATTATCATAAGATGGACGAGTAAATTACCAAGTTATCATAACGTGGAACCGTAACGTGGGCAAGCCAATTGGCGAGAAATTCATCATGCATTATTTTTAAATATACAGGGGGACCAAAAGACCTTTTGATTTTCTACTACGGGCAAAGCCGTGCGAGTGCCACTAGTCATAAATACAAGCGCCTGACCGAGAGATAAGAAATAACCAAATATTTTTTTTTCTACTTGCATTTACTTAGTCTGCTTCTGTATGTACATTTAAACTATGATTTTTGTATATATTTATCCAAGAACACTCTTCATCACACTTATTTTTACCTGTTTCACGTATCAACTAGTTACTCATGCAGAACATTAATGCGAATTCTATAGCATAATATTCCACATAATGCGAAATACGAATTTCATAAAGTTGAACAAAGCTAACCCAACGCTGTTTGATACAAACAATGTTCCCACTACTTCTTGACGCGAATTTAAATACGAAAAAAAATCTTTTTTCCCGAGGTTTTTTTCCCCCAGGTTTTCCCCAAAGAAAAATTTTTTCCCCAAAGAATTCCCCTCAAAACCCATTTCCCCCAAAATTTCTCCAGAGAGCACCAGATTTCTCCAAAATGGGGAAATTTCCCCCAATCTGGCAACACTGTCCTTGTGGCATGTGGGTACTGTCGAATTTGGACTTCACACCAAATTACGATCCAGTTGGAAAAGTGAAGCAATGCACCTCAAATTACCAGCCTAACTAGCACAAATCAACCAACGGCAATGCGTAACAGCCTTTTAACAGCGAAAACGAATAATTTGTTTTTTACTACTTGATTGAACGATATTTAAAATATCATGTGTGCACGATTTTGCTTTACTCTATCCAGGCCAAGGCTGGCAGCTGTTTTTCTTAATCTTTTGAACTTTTTTGGTCACTTCCATCCATCAATTTTATTTCAAACTAGTGGTACCCGCACGGCTTTGCCCGTAATAGAAAAATTAAAAGATTTATTTATTGACAACATACATTTCGAGTTAGTATACTTGGTCACGCAGGACCCGTTTATGAACTCACGTGCAATATGACAGATAGCACAATATAGGCACATAGTGTAGGACAGAGTTAGCAGCACAGAGAAGGATGTTACAACCAGGGCAAAGGGCGGGAATCGAACCCACCACCTCGGGATTACGACAATGATGCGCTACCAAGGACCCATTTAAAGGTCTTTTGGTTCACCTGTATTTTTACAAATAATGTATGGTGAATTTTCTCGCCAGTTGGCTTGTACCCATGTTACGGTTCCACGTTATGATAATTTCGTATCTCGCCAATTGGCCTGTGCCCATGTTACGGTTTCACGTTATGATAATTTCGTAATTTACTCGTCCATCTTATGATATTTTTGTTCTTAAAATTGGAATAGAAAAAGAACCAAATCGAATTTTCGAAAAATCGCTTCGAGGTGCACACTCCCATGCTACAAACTAATTCTGTGCCAAATTTCATGAAAATCGGTCGAACGGTCTAGGCGCTATGCGCGTCGCAGAGATCCTGACAGACAGACAGAGATCCGGACCGAGAGAGATCCTGACAGACAGAGAGACTTTCAGATTTATTATTAGTAAAGATGAGCCCAGATTTATTATTATTATTGCTTCCAACTTACTGATTAGATGAATGCTTTAAATTTAAGCTGCTAAATAAAATAGAAAGATACAGAGGATGCTTAGACAGTACGGTTAGTTGCAGCTTGGATAACAAGCTCAAATGTGTGTATGCCTATACTAATTCTGTTTTTCTTTCGCAGGCTCTGGTATTTTCGTTTCCCCGAAAGGTGTCCTCCTGCGTTCGGGTTCAGTGGGACTCAGTCTAGTCATTTGGGCAGGCTGTGGTATTCTGTCTCTGCTAGGTGAGTCATCGTTCTTGCTCAGTCGACATTTTTTAAAAGTTATCAGTAGCACAAAATACGCTCAACGAGGAAACCAGACACTTCTTTCTCGCAGAATGTGGTACAGATACCATGTCCGATGGGTCGTGGTGGCCTGATCGATAAGGCGTCGGATTCGCAAACGAGGGATTCCGGATTCGACGCCAGCCGGTCGAAGAGCCTCCGTGTCCGTTAGTGGTGACTGGGCCACATTAAATATGTCGTAGTCACAAAGTCCTCAAAGTGAATCAATATCTCTTGGGGTGCTGATCAGGTACGGCTCGACTTCTGATCTGGATCAAATAATCAGAGCTCTCTTCAGGGCTTCATTCAACCGGTCCAATCACAAATAGTGGTAGGTCGGGGGACCCTGGAGTGTCATTTGATACCATGCCTTATGTGTCTGTTTAATACTTTGAATGCTACAACTACTCCTCTCAATGTCTCCTCGAAGAGAACAGTACGTGGTCACACAAGGCACGTTTCTAACACAAAATGATCGTTTTAGTGACCATACTGAAGTAAATGATTGGTTTATTTACACTTCCGAGTACTTTCATTAAAGGAGGAATACAATGAATTTTATAGCAATACACTGAACAATATGAAGAAAAAAACTTTTTATTAAGGTAAAGTAGCTTAATTTGTGCTGTTATATTTTCTGTATTTGGAATCACCCATATTGTTGTTGTTAAAAAAAATTGCTTTATTTGAGTCGTCCTGTTCTTCTCTTCTATTAGGTGTTTCAAAAATAAAGATGCGTTTCCATGAAAGTACTATTGTATTAATTTTTTCACAGGTTTTTGAAGAAATGCTCTCCTTAGGAGAAAGAATAGCGATCGTTTCCAGGAAGTTGGAAGTGAAACATGTGACGAGGTGTGCAACTTTACCAGCTAAAATATGGAACAGCGACCATCAAGTGCCCATATCTGGAGCATTGGAACTCTTTGAGAACAAAATTTAGACGATCCGGTATCGTTGGATAATGATGATTGTCCAGAACGTTTTTCATCTGCTCCGCAACCGGTTCGTCCCAATTTGTTCACAAGTAGCCTGATATTGGCTCTTGTTGGAGGCTGTTTTCCATATTTTCGCTGGCAAAGTTGCGCACCTCTTGTATGCTTTAACCAATCAGTTTCCAGGAAACGATGGCTATTCTTACTTCTATGGAGAGCATTTCTTCCAGAACGTGTGAAAAAATCAAAACATTAGTGCTTTCATTGGAACACATGATTGTTTTTGGAGCAACCCATTATCTTTAAACATTAAGTTACCACCCTTACGCCACACAGTGGGGCGAAAACACCAAAAAGTGCTTATAAATGGTTTTTTTTTTCCCCCTATACCAAACCAATTGAAGATTAATAAATTTGCACAGGCCCAGTTCTTAGGCAATCAGAACTAGAATTTTAGAGCCCTTCTTCCACTACAAAGCTGAAGGGAGCCTTTAGAAAGTTGAAGAACCATGAGTGCAGGAATTTACAAAAATTGCTTTTAGACAGTCTATATTTTTTTTCTATTAAAGGCGGGTATATTTAATTTCTCTCGTGTCTAACGGTAGTAATAGGACGAAAAAAAATGAATACTCGAATTCTCAATCCAAAAATCGGTTTTGATCAGCACCAAAAACTTCGGAAATCAAAGTTATTTTTTCCCAAAACACTCTACAAAAAAATGTCCTCTTATGTCCTCTTAGAAATTAATATTAATTAGTCATAAATGGTCTGTAGAAAGACACTGAAAAAGAACTAGCTGCGTAAACCTGCGAACTTTGGACCCTGAGCTCAAGTAAATCGAGAAAAATCCATTATAACATGCCTGTGTAAACAAACAAGCGAAAGAAGTTTAGAAAACACTTTTAAGCGCTTTTTGGCGTTTTCGCCCTACTGTGCGCCAGGGCTAAGGTCAAACTCTACGCAATATACCGACAGCCCAGGTCTGACATCAAAAGACTGAAGTTTCGTCTTTAAGCTTCAGTGAGGTTACGTCTACCACCAGCTAGGCTACAGACCATTCAAAACTGATGAGTCCATAACAAGGACAAAACTGCTGTCTCTGGATGTCATAACCGAGCGGTCGGTACAGTGCATATAACCTGTATCCAGGGCCTGATTAGCGCACGGTCCGGCGGGTTCGTGGACTTGGGCACCACAAATTTAGGGGCACTAAAATAGCCTAAATTAACTTAATTCCTTCCCTTTTTTTTCTGTTCCAGTGAACCTTCCTTTTCAGCTTTGAAAAGAATCAAAAATCGTTTGAGAAGCTGCGTTTCTCAGGATAATTTACAGGCGTTTTTCTTATTGACCATTCAAAATACTGTGACATCAAAATTAGATTTCGATGAAGTGATCGACACATTTGCCTCTGTTAAAGCCAGAAAGAAGCCTTTTTAAAGTTTAATGTCAGAATTAGTTTTTTTTTTTTTTTGCTATTTTTGCAGTTTTAAATTGTGTTTTAATTCATTTTCACCTTAAGGTAAAGCAGTTTTAACTGTGATTAGTATGGGGATTATCAAGTGTTTGGTATTCAAATCCCAATTTTCTGTAGTAATGTGTAGGTTTCTAGTATAAAAACATTGACTTTGAAATTGTGTTGATTTTCTCATTGGGGGGCACAAAATTTTTACTCAGGACCTGGGCACCAGTTTGTTTTGATTTGTTGGGAGGATACAGGCCCCGTTTGTATCCCCCCTTGTGTAAACCCTGCTCGTTAAATCTGTTAACTATTTTAGCCGTCGCTTCGTGATGTTGATTTTGCCTTATTCTCCACAGGGGCCCTGTGCTACGCAGAGCTGGGCACGATGATCACCAAGTCGGGTGCCGAGTACAGCTACATGATGGATGCTTTCGGGCCGCTGCCGGCCTTCCTGTTCTCGTGGGTGTCGGTACTGGTGCTGAAGCCCTCCATGCTGGCCATCATCTGCCTCTCGCTCGGCAAATATGTCGTCGAGCCCTTCTACATCGAATGCGTTCCGGAAATGCTCTCTGTCAAGCTCTTCGCAGCTTTCTCCATAGGTACTCCCCCAGTTCGAGTTCTTTTCAGGAACCCGTGTAATTCTTGACTTCGCAACTAAAAAATTTACTATCGCTCACCGACTAAAATAGTCACGCATCTCAAAAAGTTGAAAAAAAAAGAAAGAAAGAAAGAAATTAAAAAATAATAATTTGAATTCTGAAATTTTGAATTTATATTATGTGTTTCGCAATCACGAGCTGCGACAGGACCCTACTCATTGGAGTTATTTTTTCTAGAAACGGCTCCTGTCCCCCCCCCCCCCCCCCCAACCTACCTCTCCTTTTGAGCGGTTACATGTGTATACTGTATAGTTGTGTATGTGCTTAGAGCTGTGTGTATGCATATTTAGCGTGTGTGTATGTGTGTAAAGGCGCGTGCGTATATGTGTGTGAGTTGTGTATGTGTATGAGCGTGCGTGTGTCTAGGACATGGACGCCACCGACCAGGAGCAGCGGCTACCGGGGGACAGTGCTCAGGACCAGAGGAATCGTGCCGGAGCCGCGCCTGTAGAGGGCGGTGGGGTTGAAAAAGGAACCGGACATCAAAGACGATCAAATTAAAACAATTAGCATTCGTGATTGCTCAAAAAAAAAAGTCCAGCATCCAGTACAGAACATCTAGAATCCAGCCCCTGACATTAATTTGGATTTCGTCGTCCTTGAATTCAAATTATGTTTTTCGTAATCACAAATTACGATAGGATCCTAATCGTTGGGTTTCTTATTTCTACAAATGGCTCCTATTGCAACCATAATTGCTGAAAACAAAATTTGAATTCAAGACGTTGAAATTCAAATGAATGTGTTAGGGGCTGGATGTTGTGTGTTGAATGCTGTTTTTGTTTAAGGAGGCTTCTGTAAAGTCAAGAAGGACGGGTATAAATAAAGTCAATTCCGTGTGACGACATGGACGGGACGCCACCGCCCAGGAGGAGCATATGTGTCCGGAGGGCTGTTCTTTGAACGGCAAAATGCTAGCTTTCATAACTGATGCGTGGTGGCATATATACTCTGTAGTCAATAGTAGAACGACTTCTTCCAACTCGAGCTTTGGTCATGCCATACCACCTCAGAGATCCGCCGTACTTATCATTTGCAAAATTTACCGCGGATAGTGGATCTCTGAAGAAAGTACTCGAATTTTAATCAAAATTCCTACTTAAACCACCCATGAATCAGTTTTGATTAGACTTTTTTTTTTTTTTTGTCAAATGTGTGTCTTACTTTCCTACGAACCAATATACCTACGAACGTGCGAGGAAACAAAGCAAATTCATTTTGTCTTTTGACATTTTTTTTTTTGTCTTAAGCGGCGACGCCGACGTCTGCAATGTCTCGTATATATGTCTCGCATAACTTTGAAATTCTCAGCCGTAAATTGTTGAAATTTAGTTTGTAGTCTACATTGTCTAACGGTGCGCCCTTTCATTTCGGTTAAAAATCGCATGATTCAGGGTAAAACGGTGAATAAAAGGGCGCTTTACTTTTTTTTTTTAAATTAATTAATTAATTTTTACTTTCTTCTATATCTAAGATATAGAAGAAAGTATTGGATTCGTGCAAATTTTCGAATTTCGAATTTTGACGGATTCGAACGTTTTAAGGTGTGCTGAGTCCATTTCGACTATATTTGGAAAATGTCTGTCTGTCTGTGTGCATGTGTGTCACGTCTGTGTGTGACCAGTTTTTTGTGGCCGCTCTACAGCAAAAACTACCGCATAAAATCGAACGAAATTTGGTACACATATGTGCCCCCTTTTTCGAGTTTTGCGTGACTGCTATTCCCCAGGAAGTATCTGGTGGAATCAGACAAAATTTGGTCCATATGTTGTCCTTAACAGGTACAGATCCTGATTCAATTTTGGTGTCGATAGCTCAAACGGGGGTTGAGCTATAGAACGTTTTTTGCCGTCAATTATGACTGCTGTATCTCAATAAATAATGAACGTAATCAAACAAAAATTTATCGACAAGTAGCCCTTAGAGGGTATAAGAAATGATTCTATTTTGGTGTCAACAGCTAAAAAGGTGGTGGCGCAATCGAACGTTCTTTTTTCTTCCATTGTGAGTGCCATATCTCAAAAAGTAATGCTACGTTCTGGATGAAATTTGGAATAAATATGAATCCATATGTAAACAGGCGTTGGTTTAATTTTGGCGCCAATCGCTCCATGGGGGGCTGATTTTTTTTTATTTGTGTGAATAAAAATAGCTTTTTAATTGCAAAAATAAGAAAGATAAATCGTAACAGACTCGTCTGCGTTCAGCTCGTGCTTTTAATTGCATGGAAATGATCCGAAATATAATCTCAATGATTTAAAATTTTTAACTGTTGCCATCTTGTGTCTGTTAACATATAAATGTTTGTAATTATTTTAAGCAAGGCTTTTAAAATAATTTTCAATTTTCATTCTTTGCTTTGCTTTTGAGATAAATCAGGAATTGGGATGGTCATCAAGATTTGGCATGTGTAATTTTGTTTTCGTTGGGAATATTGCTTCCTCGTTAAGAATGGAGAGGGATCAGAATTATAAGAAAGATATAGAAGAAAGTTTCGTGATGGCCACAACATACTAGTTTATTATGTTTTATTTATTTACTAATTTTTTATGTATGTGTGTGTGTGCAAGCACTGACTCATATTGAATGTCAGGTGAAACATAATTGGGGGTCATCATTTCTAATGATTACATGTTTTGCAGAAAAACTTTTCTTCCTTATTTTGTTTTGAACAATGAGTCCAAATTTGGCAAATCCTAAATTTTTGCTTTCTTTTCAGGTGTCATTACTTACATCAACTGCCAAAGTGTGAAATTAGCTACTCGTATACAGAACTTTTTCACCACTGCGAAACTACTAGCCATAGCAATCATCGTAGTCGGAGGTAGCATCAAACTTGTCCAAGGTTTGTTATATTTCTCCAACCTATCATGTGCTGTTATTGTCCGAAGAAGGGAAATGGTTTTAGTAAATTATAAGCACTATTTTTCCGTGGGAATGTAAAGGGTGGTATCTGCCAATTTTTCATTTTTCTACATTTTCGTCAGCTATTGTACTTTAGATTTACTGTACCGGCTTGCTTATGTGGTATCCGTTGAAAAGAAAAGCAAGAAGAAAAAAAAATTTCAAATTCCAACGTTTCCTTATTGCTATTATGGAATCCAAAACACGTTTCTTCAACTATTTAAAAACTGGAGATACTGTCCATTACCCCCCCCCCCCCCCCGTAGCAGTTTTATAGAAAAAAAAAGAAGTTGATTCTAGAAAAACGAATTTTTTTCAGATGAAATAGTTAACAAAATAGGAATGTTCATTAAAAAAGAAGAAAAAAAAAGCTTAGATGTTGTTGAAAATTAAAAGGGAAGAAATTTACATTGAGAACATACAACAGGAACGAAAAATTGATTCAATAACTGATTTAAATTTCATAAGTCAACTGATCTATATAAAATGTCTGTGCTAAGCATTTTAATATTTATAAAATAAAAATGCATGGTTTTTCGAAAGTTTTAATGTAATTATGATGTATACTGTAATTTGAGGATTTTTTAATTAGAGTTCAGTTTATAGCAAAAATCTCCGCAAAATTTTACAGAAAAGTAAAATGATACAATATTATCTCAGTTATAAAACAACATTTAATAAATAGTTCAAAAGGGAAGGAAAAGACAACAGCAACGTTATAAGGCGCATTAAATCTTTTAAAACCAAACATTTAGAACCGCGTAGTAAAGTGATTTGCATTTTATGAAAATGCATTATCTTTTTTCTCGGGAAGCGTCTAAAAGCCGTATAAATATTTAAATAAGAGGTCCATTTTTACAATTAGAAAGCAGGAACATTTTAGGATTTTTCCTCAACTTGTATTTAAAAGATATTTTATGCAAGAGAGCTTGCTTTTAAAGGCTTTTTAAATGCAAGAGAGATGCTTTTAAATATTTAAATCACTGTAAATAAATTACATTGGTGTAAACGCCTTGTGAAATCACTAGTTATTTCTGGGTGCATGTTCGAGTAAAAACATGATGCTTGGGATATTGTTGTGACCCTTGGTGAAACCCCCTTCTTATACGTTGAACACAAACTATTTATTCTACGAAACATTAAGACATAAACATACATGAAACATATAATTAAGGGTGTACATACATAAGAGTTCGCTTAGATTTACATGCAAATCAAGGAGCGACACGAATAGTGTAATCATAAAAAAAATTGAGTAGAGAAAGTTGAGCCCCCGTCATCGAGACATTACAGTCTTAAAGTCTGCCGAAATTTTAAGAAAAACATCAAGTTTTTAGTGACGGAGAGGATTTGAAGATGTAATTTCTTGTCGACAATTTCACCGTGTGCATGTGGTAAGACATCCATCTGCAAAGTGTGGAAGAGATGTCTGCCATTACTCACCGAAACTCGCTAAATTTGACAGACTTTAAAGAGGTCATATTTCTAAAGCAGGGACAGGAGGGCAAATAATTTATGCGTCCAGGGAATGCTTAATAAGCTACCTTTTTCTCTCTTTTTTTTTTTTTTGAATTTAAAAAAAATATATCGTAAAAAGATTCCTACATGTGAGGTTTTTGTAATTCAGTAAACTAAAATATGCAAATAAATAAGGAAAGTTTTCACAATTTTATTATATGTTAACAAATGTTTCACTTTTTGGTATTGCAGGTCACACGCAGCACCTGGCCACCGGTTTCGACGGCGTCAGCGTCTCTTTCTCGGACATCGCCACGGCATTCTATAGCGGTTTGTGGGCCTACGACGGATGGTTAGTGATACGACGTCAGTACAAGACCAATGCCTTATTCGTTACTTAAATTTATATTCACTTCAGATGCAAGCAGATATTGAAAACGTACATGCAAGGAATTAATCCATCCCTACCGTAAAAAGATTTAATTTTACCATCAGTAAAAGTGGAAAAAATTTAGCAGTTAATAGACCTTATTAATAATAATAATAATAATAAAAACATCACGCAGCATGGGTGGCAAAGCATGCATTGTACCCTTTGGGGGCCGTCCACAAATGACGTCACGCTTTGAGGGGAAAGAGGTTCCTGAAATTGTGACAGTTTGCGACAAGGAGAGAGAAGGGGTAACACGAAGTGAGACATCCCGCCTTTTTTACAAGAATATGCTATGAAAAATAGTGTCACAAAGGGGGGAGGAGAGGTAATAAGAAGTGTGACATCACACTTTTTTTACAGCAATACAAATTTTATCTGGAGAAACTTGAGATCCGGAAAGGGGCGGGGGGGGGGGGCGGATAAACGAGGTTCTACTGAAATTGCTTCGTTAGTTCAAGACATTTTTTATTTATTATTTTTACTTTCTTTTACAAAAAAGGAAGTATTGTATTCGCGAAAAAAATTTCACTCAAAAATCGGCCTTAATTTCCATTTTTCTCACCCCCGAATGAATGTTGAGCTTTTTTTTTTTGAGACCCGATCACACGTGGATATATGCCTAGGAACGTACAGACACACGAAATATCCATTTTGACGACCCTTGAGTTAATTACAACGAATTTTCCCGTGACGTCCGGATGCACGTATTTGTGTATGTATCTCGTATAACTCAAAAACGGTATGTCCTAGAAAATTGAAATTTGGCACGTAGTCTCCTAGTGGGGTCTAGTTGTGCACCTTTCTTTTTGGTTGCATTCGGATGTTCCTAAGGGGGGGTTTTGCCCCTTTTTGGGGGGAAATCATTGTTAATTTCGATGTATACTCAAGTTGTGTTATAATTTGTCGGACACTTGGTGATATATCGCCAGTCTTTTGGTCGCCAAGTTTTGTCGCCAACTTGGCGAAAAATTTGGAGATTTCTTTTTTTTTTTTTTTTTAATTTGGTTTCAATTTGACTACTGTTGGTGATATTTAGAGAGTAAACAATTGGATCACATAAAAATTGCCAATAATGGGGAAATGACATTAAATTGGAGTAAAAGGAAGTCATTGTGATGCACACATCAGCTCGTTTTAAGTCATATGCGCGTTTAACTCATTTCTTCGTCGACGCGCAACCCGTGCTGTATAAGGCGGCATTTGAGCATGGAGTGGAAAGTTTTCAATGATAAGGATATCGTGCCCTTTATTATTCGTATTTTCTCGTGCTCGCTGTTTTCTTCATGAGCGGCGTTTTCTCTTCAACTAACATTACATGATGAAAGAAAATCAATTCTTTTAAGATTTCTATCATTTTTAAAAGTTCTTCCCTTTTTTCTAAATCACCATGCACGAAAAGAAATCAAGATAATTTTTACATTTCATTAAGAATTTTCAAATCACTTCGTAAATTTTTAGAAAATTATTAAACGAAAAAAATATACTCTTTGCTTAACGTGTAAGTAAATTCTAAAAATGCCATTTTGAAAAATATTAAACAAAGCTTCTTTCGCTGAGTAGTAGTTAGTAACTTAATTATATATTTTTCAATTTATTAAAACTGTGAGAAATGTTCTCATTGGAAACCTTTAATTTCTTTATTCTTTTTTTTTTTATTAGCTGAAGCCGTACTAAATTTTCCGTAAAACTAAGAGCCGAATCTGTCAAAAAATATTTAATTAATAACTAGAAAATGAATATAAATAAACTAATAACAATTGGGCTTAAATATTTTTAAAAAATCAACCAGCGTCGCTAAACCAGTAGAAAAAGAATCGCTTTTCTCTTCACCTTAATTAATTTTCATCTCCATTATTTCTTATTTTTATATTTTACTTTTCGTCTCTTACAAAAGCGAATATCATATGATGAAGCAATGAAAACAACTAATGAAACAATTTATTCTCCAGCAGAAAGCAAAAACTCGGGCTTTTCAGTAATAATTCTTAATCATGGTATTAACGAAATAAATTACTATATTAAAACTACTGGAATTTATTCAGTAACTTATTTCTGTAATGTATTCCCCTACTTTGAAAATGCTTTCAGTTTGCTTATTTAGCCAGTATTATCTTCAAGGGAAGATATTTTAAAATAGCGGAAAATTTATGATTAGTTTTAAAGGTCACCAAGTCGATAAAATTTTACGCATTTCATTAAAGTGAAAGATACGTATCTAAACGTATATGGAAGTAAATTTGTAAATTGATTAGCTTATAACTAAATATTAACACCCTATTAACCTTATTAGTTTCTACAAATTAAAAGCGCGGCGATTCTTTGGGAAAGTTACTAAATGAAATTTGATTCATTACCCCTATGTTAAAAATTCGCAGTTGGAAAATTTTAGAACTTTTGTGGGTTATTTTATTTGTTATGGAAATTAGGAAATAGACCTCATTTTGAGAAAAATAGTTCATGATTTAAAATCATTTTATTAACTTTTTGGAATATTGTATTGATGTATTTTTAAGTTATTTATTTATCAATTTAATTTTTACATTTTATGGATAGAATGAGAATTCATCAACACATATCTGGCCTATTAAACAGTTAAGTCAATGGGGTCGTTTCCAATATCTCAAAAGTATTTTTTTCTGAAAGAACATGCTTAAAAACATAGGATCTAACCATTTTTTAAATAATTTCTTTAAGTTTAATATTTAAAAAAAATTATTAAATTGGTGATCTTTTATTGTTTACATTTCTTGCCAATGATATCACAAATGATGAAATGCCATTCTGCGTTACCATTCACAGAGAAAAATATTTAATTCTCATCTTTACTAACGTGTATTGGCAACGATATGGTTGATAGCAAGCGTAGAGCTATTAGCTTCGCTTCTTGGTTATCATAACGTGGAAACGTGGTACAAAGATGCGCCAAAAAGCGTCGTCATCTAGACCACGCCTTGTTTGAAAAATCGGACATTTAAAAAAAATAATTAAAAAATAACTGTTGGAAAAATGAAAGTATTTTCTGGGTCCATGTTTTTTTTTTTTTTTTTGCTTTTTCTATCAATTTCAGTGACTAAAAGTACTACTTTTGACTGAAGGAAACAACCCCATTTTCTCTTGAACCCTTAAACCCTCTGGTGGTAAAATAGTTGTCTGAGAAGTGTCAGGAGACATTTTGATACATAAGAAGTTGTAAATTCTGTGCTATCGGCGTCGCAGTTTCTGTGATATTATCAAACATATTATTTATCAAAACGACATAATTGTGAAACCACTGGGGGAAAAAAAGTTACTAAATGACGTATAGTCCTTTAAAAAACAAAAAATATTATTTTTATTACTCAAACATCATTCAATTAAACAGGTGTCAATGAACCTCGATTTGTTTTCTTTTCAACTATCAAAATTAAAATTTGATAATTAGCGATTTTCATATTAAAAGAAATACTAACTTCGAAATTCTGATGCCGATGTCCTATCGTAGCAAAAAAAAAAGGAGGAGGGGGAATTTTAGTCCGTTCAAATTAAACTAAACCCGAAACTTGATTGCATTCTGACCGTAAAACAGAAAACATTTAAAAAGGGGAGCAACCGTCTATTTATAAATGTTCATGAAGCAATGAAAACGAACATAGATGCGTCCCAAAAAGAACTAGTATGTTGTGGCCATCACGAAACTTTCTCCTATATTTTTCCTTTTTCTGATCCCTCCCCATGCTTGACGAGGAAGCAATATTCCTAACAAAAACAAAATTACACATGCAAAAACTTGACGACCATCCCAATGTCTGAATTATTGTAAAAGCAAAGCAAAGAGCGAAAATTGAAAGTTATTTTAAAAGCCTTGCTTGAATTAATTTCAAATATTTTATTTGTTAACAAACATAAGATGGCAACAGTTAAAAATTTTAAATCATTGAGATAATATTTCCGACCATTTCCATACAATTAAAATCACGAGAAATACGCAGACGACAGTCTATTACGATTTATCTTTCTTATTGTTGCATTAATAAAGCTATTTTTATTCGCAAAAAAAAAAAAAAAAAAAAATCAACTGGAGTCAAAATTGAACCAAAGCCTGTTTACGTATGGATTCACATATATTCCAAATTTCAGCCAGAACGTAGCATTACTTCTTGAGATAGGACACTCACAATGGAAAAAAAGAACGGGCGATTGCGCTACCCCCCTTTTTAGCTGTTGACACCAAAATAAAATCAGCACTTATACCCACTAAGGGCTACTTGTCAAAAATTTTTTGTTTGATTCCGTTCGTTATTTCTTGAGATACAGCAGTCACAATTGACGACAAAAAACGTTCTATAACTCAACCCCCGTTTGAGCTATTGACACCAAAATTGAATCAACACCTGCTCCTGTTAGGGGCAACATGTGGAACAAATTTTGTTTGATTCCGCCAGTTACTTCCTGAGGAATAGCAAGCACGCGTAACGCAAAAAACGTCCCATTGCTCCACCCCCCTTGGAGAAATTTGCGCCAAAAACCAATGGGCACAAGTTCACATAGGGGCACATATGTGTACCAAATTTTGTTCAATTTCATGCGGTAGTTTTTGTTGTAGAGCGGCCACAAAAAACTGGTCACACACAGACGTGACACACACACATACACACACACACACACATACATACACACACAAAGACAGACAGACATTTTCCAAAAATAGTCGAAATGGACTCAGCACATCTCAAAACGTTCGAATCTTTCGAAATTCGAAAATTTGCACGAATCCAATACTTTCTTCTATATATTAGATATAGAAGAAAGTAAAAATACTCGTGTTATTCATTATATAATACATAAATTTAAAGTAACTTCGCCCTCCCCTCCATAATTTTTACTAACATTGATTGTTAAGAAGCAAATACTTTAATTTGATTTTAAATTTTTAATCTTAATATTTGTTGTTTCGTTTGGTAATTATTAAAGCGCAAACAATTTATTTTACTTAAAAACGGTTTCAATTTTTATCTTCTAATTTCAAGATTTCTTGTATGGTATGATATAGAAACGATTTATGCGGTGCAATACATCTAGTTTACTTTAGTTATGGAATGTTTTACGGGTGAAAAAAATTTTTGTTTTGTTTGGCAATGATTAGCGAGTAAAACAATTTATTTCAAACGGTTTCAATTTCAATCTAATTTCAAAATTTCTTGCACGGTATGATATAAAAACGATTTATATCAGCAATACTTCTAGTTTATTCAAACTATGTAGTTATAAAAAATTTTACTGGTAAAAAAATTTGTCGATATTGAGCTCTACGTTTTCTTACGTATTTAAATACTGTTTGATTTTATTATTGATAGTTGTAAATGAATGAGATTGTAATTTCAGAGAATGAGTTTCATATCTTTTTCATAGTAGTTAATAATTTTCTTTTTTTTTTTTATTAAAAGATTTGTTTGGTGTTTTACGCGATTAAAAGATACACTTGAAAAACTTAAAATGCAACCTAAACGTAGGAAAAACTTGGTATTCGAACAAGTGAAAGTAGACTCGTTTAGTTTTGGAAATATCAGTGGGTTTTATTTTTTAGATTGCAATCCTCGCCGACGAGGCGAAGCCATATATAAGCCGTCTGCAAGGAATGTATCGGAGATTAAAAGCCTCCCCTACAGTCTGAGTTCCATAAAATCATCCCATACAGCAGTTAAGGCTTTTTTTTTTTTTTTTTTTTTTTTTAAGGACTAATGTTGTCAGTATGAAAGGATTGCATTTCAAAGTGTCTGTTGGCTATGGTATTTTTACAAATTGAATGAAAGTTGTAGTACCTAAATTGATGCCTTGTTAGTGTTAATGCACGCAATTCTATAAAAATCAGCAAACGGTTTTCTTCAAAGGGATTCTTAAAATGTTTAGTTATTAAGAACAGTTTAGAAATGTACAACTATCTGCTTGCATCTAGAAGTGATCTTAGTTCAAAAACCAACCAGAGATTTCATGAATTCTTAGTTCTACGTACGATACACAGCTTAATTTTTATTGTTATTCAAATACTTCAAATTCTTATTTCAAGATTGCTTTTAAAACACAATTTATGTTTGAATGAGGCATTTTTTAGTTGAAAAAAGTTAATTGCAAAGCAAGAATGATTATAAAATACAATTTTAAAACTTGACTTTTTATATGTTCTCTGGGTGGTTATATTTATGATTCATTTTTAATAGTAGAACTTTAAAATGTGTTTTAATGTATTGTGCGTACTTTTATTCATGATCTGCACGTACAACGACTAAAAAATGGCGTCGTCAAGAAAGCGACCCGTTTTCCTTTCCAAATGAGTAAACATGCTAAATAAAGGTGAAAATATCATAATATTGAAATTGATCGACAAACATTGGGAGGTACTCTGTGGACAGATTTTTAACTTCTACATCTAAGTTTTCTTAAGAAAGCATTTCGTTTAAGCAGAACTATTTTTCTACAAAGAGGTACTGCGAAAAAAAATCTGATCAGACGTTTTGTCGTGGCTGACGTCACAAAGGTCACAGGGAACAGTACTATTGTACACAATGAACTACATGATCGGTACATTTCACGCACAATCTTGACGAAAGCTTAAAATTATCATTTTTTTAAAAATAAAATAGTAACCATTGAATTCAGCAAATTACTACTATACTTTCTTTTGGTGATCCTATGAATTGCTCCCCCTCCCCGAAGGTCCTTTTGCACTTTTAAGCTAGTTAAGTCATATTTTATGCGTATTAAATGGAAAAAATAAATACTATATGCATTTTGACGCGATGTGTTGCATAGAAAGTCTAATTTTTAGTGATATAAATCTAAAATTATTTTAAATTTTTTACTCGAAGCATACAATTAGAGCTATAAGTTATTGTTTGCTATGTTTTTACCTGAAAATGTATGTAGTTGTGATGAAATGCAGTTCGCATTGTGTGCATTTATTTAAATACTAGTGGCACCCGCATGGCTTTGCCTGTAGTTGGAAATTAAAAGGTCATTCGGTTCGCCTGTATATTTACAAATAATGGATGACGAATTTCTCGCCAATTGGCTATGTTCGTTCGCTCTCCCATTCCACGTCATGATAATTTCGTAATTTACTTGTCCATCTTGTGATAATTTTGCTCCAGAAAGCGTTCTTAAAATTAAAATAGAAAAAGAACAAAATCGAATTTTCGAAAAATCGCTTCGAGGTGCACACCCCCATGCTACAAACTAACCTTGTGCAAATTTCATGAAAATCGGCCGAACGGTCTAGGCGCTATGTGCGTCACAGACATCCTACAGACATCCAGACAGAGAGACTTTCCGCTTTATTATTAGTAAAGAAAAGATAAAGATAAATAGAGTCGAAACACGAGCATAAGGATAACCATACGTTAGCGGAAATACTATCCACCGTATTGCGAAGTAACTAAATGAGTTCAATGTATCAAAAGATCAAATTGCGTGAGGAAAAAACAATTACTTCATAATACTTTCAAAAAATTTAAACTTCACTAGATTGCTATTCCCCCTCCCCCCTTCCCCCGTTAACACGAAATTTCAAAGATCGCAAAATAATTCTTTCTTTTCTGACGTTCTTTTGAAATACAGATTAATATAAAGCAGAAAAAGTCTTCGAACTTCGATGCATAGAACACTTTTAAACCATTAAGCGGGATCTGCAACTATAAATCAATATCTGTTCGAAGAAAGGTTTATCGAAGAAAATGTTATCCCATTACTATTTCTTCACGGGGAAAAAATATTGAGCGAAAATTTAGCTTTTCATACAAATCGTTTGAGCTTTATTTTGTAGCTATTTTCTTCTTAGAAACGGAATAAAATTTCTGTGAACTTGTTTCTCTTTCATGTTTTATCACTTAAAAAACGGAATGGAATAGTTTCTTCGAACTTTATTTTTCTTGCAAGCTTAGGAAACAAAAATTGCCCTCATACACTATTAAAGGAGATAATTTTTCTTATCAAGAAAGAATAATGATCAAAGTATACAAAATATATTGAGAAATGTTTATTTTTTTTTTTTTTTTTTGGCAAACGTTGAGTGCATTAAGTAGCATAAGTGATCATATGTATTTAAGTAAGTAATAAAATAAATTTTTATTGATCTAGCTTTTTATAAAATGCTATTTTTACTGTTTATGTACTCGTATTTTTTAATGTATGAAACATTCTGTAAATAACATGGAACTCTATACTTATTTAAGGCTCTTAACATTTTCGGTTATTTTTTAAAGTATGCAAACCTGTTTTATTATTGCAAAAATACAGTGATATCTGATTGTATTATAACAGTAGAAAATTTAATTAGAAAAATTTACTATGCAAAATTTCTCATCCCATTCAAGAAAGCTTATAATAATTAAGGAAATTCTAACTGAATCAAAGAATTAAGGAAATAACTATAAGTTATATACCTGCAATATTCTGACAGTCCCGTTATGACATCCAAAGACTATAATTTCGTCCTTGTTTCGACTCATCTGTCAGAAATGGTTAATAACTGAGCTGGATACAGACATCTTCCCAAGCTGAGATTACCTTCAAACTGATAGCTAAAATTAATGTAGCGCACAACTGAAGTCCGCCAGCAATGATGAGGTTCGAATCACAAAATGGAGGTAAATCTCAGCTTCAATGAGAAGACATCTGCCTCCAGCTCGGTTATTCCCTATTCCAGACTGATGAGTCCATAACAAGGACGAAACTGCAGTTTGTGGATGTCATAATTGGGCTGTCCTCATATTGCATGTAGTTCTGCCTTAGCATGTAGTATTGGCACGTGTCTTAGCATGTGGTCTTCTGTATTGCGTGTAGGCTTAAGGGTTTAAGGGCAGTAACTTACGGCTAAATGAATCACATAGTTTTAAGAAAACGATAGTATTCACAGATAAAGATCAATCTGAAATTGAATATACTGAGGAAAAGATCACAAATCACTGTTGAAAAAGTGTGATTGTGTCTAAGCGTCCTTGTTCATTCAGTTCCCGGTGAGTTAGATTATACGATAAAGCAAATAACCACCTTTTTAAAATGTTTATGTACAGAGGGGCACTATGGGATTTAATTCCAATTCCCTTTAAAACCTTTGAATTTTGACTAATTACCTGCTTTTCAGAAAAGCAAAATCTTTTCTGTACGAGGTTTTATGACAATTTCTTTCGAACTTTCTTTCGAATTCGCAGTGTCTACCTATGAATCCACAATGAAAAAAATTGGAATTAGTAAATTTCGAGCACAGTTGTAAATTTTTAGCTAAATATAGAATAAAATTTAAGCTATCAAAAAGATCACTTGACTCAACTCAAAAACGGAGTTTGGATTTTTTTTTCGAGTGAGAAGTGGTTTGATTTGAAATATTTTAGTTAATTAATCAAAAAGAAGTAGTGTGATTTCAACTATGATCAGCGATGAAGCCTTGGGAGAAAAAGACTTGGAATGGATGTTATTTTCATGCTGTATTGTTTTTTTGTGTAGGAATAACCTGAATTATGTGACAGAAGAGCTCAAAAATCCATATGTGTAAGTATTATTCTTTTAACTATTTAGAAAATTATTATTTTAAAGCAGTAGAATATGTTTAAAATGTTTAAAAATAATGTTTTAGAAGTATTTTTCTTCTAAGTAACTGTACGAAGGGCAACTCTTTAACAAAACATGCAATAAAGTCAAAATAAAGCAATTAAATACTTCTATCAGATTATAATCCGAAGTTATGTTTGTTCCATACTGCTTTTGCCACAGCATGACAAGTTAAACCTAGTCGTGTGCTAAGATGTTTTAAAATGGTCTGCATCTGAGTATATAAACTGCAGTTTCAACATACGATGAAGTGTTGAACGAAACTACGAGGCGTATTTTTAAAGTAAATTCCGTTTTGATATAAAAAAAAGAACGAGTACAGATGGAGCAAAGAAATTTATTGCACAAAAGTCTACCATCCTTACGCTATTTTTTGACATTGCTCCCGTAATTTTCCAAACATTTGTCATAGCGTGGTACAGGTTTTTGTATACCTATTCATAGAAAATTGCCGCCTGTGTAGTCAGCCATGGGATAACATGTTCTCTGAGCTCATTATTGCTGTTGTGCCACAGACCACCTTGGAAAGACTTTAGATGCCGAAACAAATGAAAGATGCTGCGAGCGAGGTGAGGGCAGACCAGAGGATGTTCAAAAACGCCCCAGCCAAAGCCCTGTAAGAGTCCTCATGGGTTGACTAAACGGGCGGTAACTTTATACGAATAGGTATACAAAAACCTGTACCACGCTATGACAAATGCTTGGAAAATCACGGGAGCAATGTCGAAAAAAAGCGTAAGGGTGGTAGATTTTTGTGCACTAATTTACTTAGCTCTATCTGTACTCGTTAATTTTTTATATAAAAACGGAACTTACTTTAAAAACACGCCTCGTATAACATTGTTTCTTCGTTCACTTTTCAAATATCTCCAACGTTTATCCTTTAAGAGTGGTTATTTATTTGTTGGTTTATTTATTTGTTGGTTTATTTATTTTCTCACTAGTGGTACCCGCACGGCTTTGCCCGTAATAGAAAAATTAAAAGGTCTTTCGATTCTCCTGTATATTTACAAATAATGAATGGTGAATTTTCTTGCCAAGTGGCTTGTACCCATGTTACGGTTCCACGTTATGATAATTTCGTAATTGGAATAGAAAAAGAGCCACATCGAATTTTTGAAAAATCACTTCGAAGTGCACACCACCATGCTACAAACTAACTTTGTGCCAAATTTCATGAAAATCGGCCGAACGGTCTAGGCGCTATGCGCGTCACAGAGATCCTGACAGACAGAGATCCGGACAGAGAGAAATCCTGTCAGACAGAGATCCGGACAGGGAGACTTTCAGCTTTATTATGAGTAAAGATTAAAACATTCTAAAAGGTATTGTTCATAAATAATGTCGCACTGTTTTTCAGCAAAGTCCCTCCTTCCCCTTGTGTCACACTTGTTTTTCCACAAGCATATTGTTGTTAAAAAATGCCTGATGATACAATACTTGTTCCCCCTCCCTCCCATTGTCACCACTTCCCGAACCTCACTCTTTTCCTCAAAGCATGACATTATTTGTGGAAGACCCCTAAGATCTCTTTATATGACTCACAAATATTTATTGCGAATGCGTGAAAGAAACTGGAAATAATGATAGCTGATCGAAGTAAGGAGAGTTCTTTGATTCGAATACCTTTTTTCGCTTGCCCATGAGTGAATTTGTATTTTACGTATTACACTCTGCCTACAGATGATAAGGAGTCCAGTTTAGACGAATCCATGTGAATGAGGAGGGAAAGTAAAAATTTGATGATCGCGCTCCGTTAATTTCAATATGACTCTGCTGAATTTAGAGGCTAACATACAAAAAGAATCTGCAAAAGATGTCATCCCTGAAAACTTATAGATGCGTCCATTTCCGCCTGTAAACCGGATGTTTGCCTTTCCATCACATAGGTGGTCAGACTGTACAAAGCTGTGATCCAACACATTTTGGTTGATTTGCTTCGAATTCAAAAAAAAAAAAAATGAACGATGAGTTTTTGTTGCTCGATACACTTTAAATTTCTGAAAAATATTTTTGGCTGAATTTAGGATTTCAGCAAGCGTTTAGCGATAAATCTTGCTGATAAAAATTGCCCGACAGCTATTTTCCATTCGTTTGCTTAGAGTTTTTGCATTATTGAGGAAATTTTATTTGCTATTCTCGTCCTTAGATCTCGTAAACAAATAAAATCGATGAACAAATGTGATAGGTTTACAACATGGATTTTAGATTGATAGTATGTATTTTTGACAGGAACTTGCCCCTGGCCATATCGATTGGGATACCAGTAGTGACATTTTGCTATATTTTAGTGAATATTTCCTATATCACAGTCATGTCCTCAGCAGAACTTTTGGCATCAGAAGCTGTCGCAGTGGTAAGTGAATTTTCTGTGTGTTTACTTGGAAAGATTGAAATAAATGAGATTATTAAGGATTTTTTTAACTGACCCCCAACATTTTGACACCAAACACTAGAAGCTTATTAGTTTTGCTTCTGCTGATATTTCCAAAATGAAATAATTGTTGCACAAAATTTGGCGACGGCACAGCCATTTAAAGGTGTCCCCCCAGTTTCGCAGACAAGACATTTCCTTCCCCCTGTTTTACAATTTCAATCATCCCTTTTGATATACGAGTATTTAAGGGGAAGGAAATTCTACGTGTTGGTGAATCTGGGGGTTTCTGGGGAGGGGACTTACTTAAGGGATCAAAACATTCCTTAGAATTTACTTCTGCGATGATTCAAATTCTTATTACAGTTCATAAGCAACTGTGTGAATTAGAAATTTAGAACACAAATGCTTGAAATTCATGTTTTGGAAAGGTGTCATTTTCGAAATATTCATACATATTTTGTTACAAGGTGAATAAAATCATTTTATACTGTTTACATAACTATGCAATTAAAAGTCGTCATTTATAAAAAGTAAGAATTTTATTTATTTATTGAAGCGCAGAAAAAAAATTATTCATTGAATTTCCTGAAGTCAAAAGAAAGAAACTGCTATACTTAGTGGAACGAGGTCGTTTCCAAAATTTTAAAACTATATTTTTACTTTCTTCTATATCTAATATTATAGAAGAAAGTATTGGATTCGTGCAAATTTTCGAATTTCGAATTTTGACGGATTCGAACGTTTTGAGGTGTGCTGAGTCCATTTCGACTATTTTTGGAAAATGTCTGTCTGTCTGTGTGTGTGTATATGTGTGTGTGTGTGTGTGTGTGTGTGTGTGTGTGTGTGTGTGTGTCACGTCTGTGTGTGACCAGTTTTTTGTGGCCGCTCTACAGCAAAAACTACCGCATGAAATCGAACGAAATTTGGTACACATATGTGCCTCTATGTGAACTTGTGCCCATTGGTTTTTGGAGCGAATTCCTCCAAGGGGGGTGGAGCAATGGGACGTTTTTTGAGTTACGCGTGATTGCTATTCCTCAGGAAGTAACTGGCGGAATCAAACAAAATTTGGTCCATATGTTGCCAATAACAGGAACAGGTGCTGATTCAATTTTGGTGTCAATAACTCAAACGGGGGTTGAGCTATAGAACGTTTTTTGTCGTCAATTGTGACTGCTGTATCTCAAGAAATAACGAACAGAATCAGACAAAAATTTTTTGACAAGTAGCCCTTAGTGGGTATAAGAGCTGATTTTATTTTGGTGTCAACAGCTAAAAAGGGGGTAGCTCAATCGCCCGTTCTTTTTTTCCATTGTGAGTGCCCTATCTCAAGAAGTAATGCTACGTTCTGGTTGAAATTTGGAATATATGTGAATCCATACGTAAACAGACTTTGGTTCAATTTTGACTCCAATCGCTCCAAGAGGTGTTGATTTTTTTTTTTTTTTTTTTTTTTTTTTTTTGCGAATAAAAATAGTTTTATTAATGCAACAATAAGAAAGATAAATCGTAATAGATTGTCGTCTGCGTATTTCTCGTGATTTTAATTGTATGAAAATGATCGGAAATATTATCTCAATGGTTTAAAATTTTTAACTGTTGCCATCTTATGTTTGTTAACAAATAAAATATTTGTAATTAATTCAAGTAAGGCTTTTAAAGTAACTTTCAATTTTCGCTCTTTGTTTTGTTTTTACAATAATTCAGACATTCGCAACTCCAACGAACTATAGGGGGCACTGCAGTCACTGTCTAATGGCCGACTTAAAAACTAAAACAAACGCATGTGGTAACGAAGAAAATGCTAAAAGTGTTGTGACTTTTGTTCGTATGTATGATTTTTTCGCTTTATTCATTTGAAAAGATTTTTCAAAGTCTTTTGGTTATTCTGACCCATATAGAAACAGATTAGAAACCAAAAAGTATTACGAAAGTAAACAATTAATGCAGAACACACAGTAAATTGTTCTGAAGCAGCCATTTTCACGATGTTGAATTCGGAATTCATAAATTTTTGGTTCGCTTCGAACGGCATTTTCATTTTGTACCGTTTTTTCTATACATTAGTATATATTAAGTTCAGTTTCGTGACATTTCCGGCATTTGTTGACATTTTTGTGACATAGTGCACATACGTGGCAGACTGTCAAGAGTAACGTTTAACACTAGATAATTTATTTCTATGACTATATGATTGGATATCCAAAGAAATCATGCATTTAATTCATTCGTCATGGAAATGATTTACCTGATATGCGAAATCTTGTCAAGATACATTATTCTTTCACACAATTTAAAAACCATAACCCTATAAACAGATTTTTGGCGAACTTTTATTTTTTATTGTTCACATTCTTAACGTTCTTTCTGGATTTTTCAATCTGTTCTGCGATAAATATTTTCAAGAAAATTTATTTGCATACTGTCTATTTCAGTAGGATACTGTAGTAACAAAGGTTATTTAAATCATTTATGTGGAATTAGGTTAAGGAAAAGTGTCCAGTCAATGTTGTTAAGTTCGTTTTTTTTTTTCATCGAATTGAAAAACTGATATTTATTCAAATTCACTCAGAACAAAATAAATAAAATGTGTACTCACAGTTTATATATGGTGGTAGTTTTCTTTTCAGTTGATTGACCATTATTTCTTTTTACTTATCGAATCTTACTATCATTTTATTCCACTCATGATAAAAATTAAAAATGGTTTAACTAAAAACGCGAAATCTCGCCAAGGCTACTTTGCTCGCACAATTCCGAAACTATAACCCTAAACAAATTTGGCGAAACCTTTCAGCTGAGAATAAAAGGAATAAAGTAAATTCTTTCTCGGTTAAACATTTTTCATTTTGTTCTACGATAATAAATTCAAGAAAATATTTTGCATACTGTCCATTCCAACTAAATGCTGCTGTAAAATATGATTAGTTAAATTAATTTAAGATTAAAAAAAACTCCTATTCTTACAAATTCATACAAAACATAAAAAAATTTACCTGGTATAACGTTATCCAATTTTGTTAATCCAGAGTTTTCTTGTTTACGCTTCCACCATTTAATACTTTTTTGAAAGAAATAAGGAAAACTAACATTATTTTGAGAAGCTCGAGAATACTACTAAGGGACGAATTAATTTCTGTTGTTGAAGGCGTTCTTAGACATGTTGAATGCGTTACTCAGAACAAACTGACCGCGTTTACGTCAACAGATACACGTGGAGCGCAACGTGGCAATGTTTTAGTTGCATTCGCAGTTTTATAAATCACCGCAAGGTAGCGTATTCGAGCGCTGGAGTTCCGAATTGGGATGGTCGTCAAGTTTTTGTATGTGTAATTTTGTTTTTGTTAGGAATATTGCTTCCTCGTCAAGCATGGGGAGGGATCAGAAAAAGGAAAAATATAGAAGAAAGTTTCGTGATGGCCACAACATACTAGTTTTCTAAAAGAGCATGCTTAAAAACATAGGATCTGACCATTTTTTAAATAATTTGTTTAAGTTTAATATTTTTAAAAAAAATTCTTTAATCGGTGCGCTTTCATCGTTTACATTTCTTGCCGATGACATCACAAATGATGAAATACCATTCTGTGTTGCCATTCACAGAGCAAAATATTTAATTCGCATCTTTACTCACGTGTATTGGCAACGATATGGTTGATAGCAAGCGTAGAGCGCATTTTTAATTCGCTTCTTGATTATCATAACGTGGAAACGCGGTACAAAGATGCGCCCAAGAGCATCATTTGTGACGTTATCAAGACCACGCCTTGTTTGAAAAATCGGACATTTTAAAAAATTAATTAAAAAATAGCTGTTGGGAAAATGAAAGAATTTTCTGGGTCCATGTTATTTTTTTACTCATTCTATCAATTTCAGTGACTAAAAGTACTACTTTTGACTGAAGGAAACAACCCCATTTTGAAATTTCGCCTAATTTTACTTATGCCAATCATTTCTTTAAACGACAATGCTCACCTTATTATTTGCCTTTTCAGACGTGGGCTGGTCGAGTTCTGGGAGTCTTGGCCTTTGTGATGCCTATATCAGTAGCTTTAAGCTCTTTCGGAGCTGGAAATGGTTCCTGTTTCACTGGTGGAAGGTATGTAAAAATTTTTGAAGCTCCATTGTCAAAATAAGATAAGTTTTTTGCAACGAACCTTTTTTCAATTTATTTTAACAGATCATTAGATTTTCGCACAATTGATTATGTGTACGGAAACTGCCTTAATTTTATGTCATAATAAATCATGCATTAATACATTTAATAGCCCGCGCCAGCTTTGAAATGTGAGTAGAGATTAAAATTTTAATCTTCCTGTACAACCTTTGGTTATGTTTACCTTCAAACGCAAACATTACAATTCTTGCTAGTTTTTATTGTTACAGTAGTCAGGAGCAGATACAGAGGGAGGGTCATGGGGATCATGACCCCAATCCCCCTAAAGTGTCGACAATATTATCCTTCCATCATTATTGTATGTGATCACAATTTGATAATTACATATGAGCGAATATCAGGCAAATATATCATTATACATTGTATTTAAATACTTTGTCGTAAAGTGTAAATGTTTTCCGTAATCTTTTGATCCATTAACTAGTTGTTTAAAAAAATGTTTAAATACTGCTTCTGATAGTAACTAAAAAAGTTTGTTCCATACTATAGTTGGAGCAAACGTAACCTGACAGCATAATAATGCTGTGATTAGGATCTTTTTAGCCTTCACAATCCTGCCAGGTTAGGTTTGCCCTAACTATAAACGCTTTATTCCTCACCGATTTGGTATTTTTTATCGACACTCATCTGTATCCTCACCTGACTGTTGTCGCCATTTCGTATTTATTTAGGCGATGTAATATGCTAATGGTGTAACATAAGAAAATGCTTAGCTTCTCAATGTCCCTAAAATAAAAATATAACAAAATAATAAAAGTACAAAAAACCCACAGTATTAAAAATAAATTGGTCGTACAGAGACATACGCAGCTAATCTAAAAATCGTTGCGCAATCAGACTGTTGGCAGGGCTGCGGAGTTGGGGCGAAGGCTCTAAAATTTCCGGAGTCGGAGCTGGAGTCTGTAATTTTTCCTCCAACTCCACAGCTCAGCCTGTTGGCCCATTGCTGTTTCAGAGGAATTATTCTACAGATAAAAAATTTCACTACGACCCCCTTATCAATGGGAATTCTACTCTATTTTTTTTTTCTTTCCGGCTTGATTTTAAACGCAATTCGATTTCTCTTTACAGGCTATGCTATGTTGCAGCTCGTGAAGGGCACCTTGTTGATATCTTATCGTACCTGCACGTTCGGCGGCATACCCCATCGCCAGCCCTCATATTTAACGTAAGTGGAGGATTTGACATCTGTTCGGATCGGAACGAAACCATGCTGTCACTGAAAACGAAACTCCGATAGACAATCTAATGTCTCAAAGCGATACGATCTCAAATGTCATTTCCGTACATTGAGATAACGATTAAAAAAAGTAAAAGTCTTTTGAAAAGATACATTGGGGAGTTTTCTCTGTTTAGAATAAAGTAAATCTGAATTAAAACTGTGTGTTCGTACTTTGAGAAATGGAGATAAAATTCTTTTCTTACGGCTCTGTTGCCATTTACTGGAAAAATAACTTTTTTTATTCGATGATTATTATTACTAGTGGTACCCGCGCGGCTTTTCCCGTAATAGAAAATTAAAAGGTCGTTTGGTTCGCCTGTATATTTACAAATAATGTATGGTGAATTTTCTCGCCGATTGGCTTGCGCCCATGCTACGGTTCCACGTTATGATAATTTCGCAATTTACAATCCATCTTATGATCATTTTGTTCTTAAAATTGAAATAGAAAAAGAACCATATCGAATTTTCTAAAAATCGCTTCGAGGTGCACACCCCATGCTACAAACTAACTTTGTGCCAAATTTCATGAAAATCCGCAGAACAGTCTAGGCGCTATGCGCGTCACAGAGATCCTGACAGACAGAGAGACTTTCAGCTGTATTATTAGTAAAGATTATCACTGCTACTATTTTATGAGAAAATTTGATACCCGCGTAAATGTAACCTTTAGCAATTGAATATTTTAAAATTTGATTTTCTATGCAAGGAATATCTACATGGACTTAATTTCATCCAAAATAAGAGCTGCAGCCCTAAAGTCATCAGAAGCTGTTTCCATGCTTAAATAGCCAGAATTCCGTCCAACATGTAAAAATTTCCCATAAAATTGAAATGAAGTGCAGGAGCTGGGCTACCATTAGCTCCTGTTAATCTTGTTCAAATCAACCCCACAATGTAACACTATTTGCAATTTTGAGGTACCATGCAATTCTGACCAGGAAACATCACGAGTTCAGTAATCATGAAAAAGGTTAAAAATGGTCGCATTCGAAAGAGTATCTTTAGAAAAAAATTTGACCCAAATATTGCGTGCCCTCGTCCTTTTGTTTTTGAGATATGGGGGGTCAAAGTCTGTCGAAATCTTACGAAAATTCGCCAAATTTAAAGACTTGGCAAGAAATGGAAAATACCACGTGATTTCATCGCCTGCGCCTAGCAAGACTCTCATTTCCATTTCTGGTCATCTGCAAAGCGCGTAAACGATGTTTCGAATTAACCCTTTACTTGTGTGGGTAAAATCAAAAAGTAACTATGAAGCCTGTGAAATGGAAACTAGTGAGCTTTATCCAGAGGAGCTACAACTTTATAACGAAATTGAACGTAGGATTTAACTTTGTAATCGTGATAATAATGCATTTCAGAATTTAAGTGCATTTCAAGTGTATTTTACTTAATTAATTTAAGTTTGTACTCTTGTAATGAATTGTGTTGTAAGTAATTAATAATTATGTACGAGAATTAATATGAATAAGTAAAAAAAACATGCTTATTAAAGCTTATATATTGAAAATAAAATGGATAGTTTTTGATGTTGAAAGAACATGATCATGGATTGTAGTATCCCAGCTCTTATTTATTTTTTCAAAAGTTATTATCATTCATGAAGTTTTATTGTCTGACCACTGCTAGCGAAAATGTTTAATTTAAAATCGAAAAAAATAATAACTAAAAAAAAGAGAACAACGGATAGTAAATGTCAAAAATTTGCACAGCAAAACTAACGATGTCGGAAATTACTTTATAACAGATTCTTATCAAAAATTTTATAGTCGACGTTCATTACAACAACCCCTGTAGTTCGAAAAAGTCTGTCACTGCAACTGAAAGTCGCTATAACGTAAATGCACATCATATTGCATGTTATTTAGTCATTTTTAAAAATACTGAAGTCACTTTTACCAATTATGTTTCACGTTAAAAGGGAATTCAAATACGAGCAAAATAAAAATCAATACAGTTTTTTTTTTATTTGACTTGTTAGAGGGTTTACACATAACTTGAAAACGATACACATAACGAAAAACACACTGGAAATAACTGACAGAAATCGTTTTTTTTAATTTGAGAACATGGTTTGAAATCTTTAAAAATGTCGTTTTCTTCGTATTTAGATACTGTCGAAGACTTAGATTTACGACTTTTCAAAAAAAAAAAAAAGACTTTAAAGTTTGCTTACCGTTTCTCTACGGTTATCATATTTTTTTCAAAACAGTTTCATCATCGAATAAACTCTTTCAGTGGAAATATTTCACCCGCAGAAGCATAAAAGTTTTAAACATCAGTTTTTTAACAGACAGTCTTAAGAATAACAAAAAATTCCATTGTTTTTACAATAAAATAAAACAAATATTTCGGGCTGTGGCGTTTTCCCCTATACAGTTGCACGTTAATATCCCGGAACACAAGCCCCTAAAAATTTTAATGCCGCAATCTGTGCCACGAAACCCCGCGCCATGGTAGTCACCCCGAGTAAAGAATTAATGCGATATTTCTCACGCGCTTTGGTGGTGACCAAATATGGAAGTGAAATGTCTTGTCAGATGCAGATGTTGAATTCGCGCTGTACCTTCCATTTCTGAACAAAACTCGCTAAATTTGGCGAATTTACTAAAAATTTCGGCAATTTTTAAGACATCATATTTCGATAACGTGGTCACGAGGGCACGTAGTTTCAGTGCCATAAACATGTTTTCCAATGCTCTTTCGAATGCCACCAATTTGGAATTTTTTTGAATTTCCTTGATCGTGATGTTTCCTGGTGAGATGTCTTTCCAAATAGTACTTAGGATTCCTTTTTTGCACGTGTCTATGTCCTTAAGTTCATTTCAAAACTTATTTTTCAAATGTTAGATGATTACTTTTAAATGAAATTTCGCAACTTTTAATTTCTTAAATAAATATTTCCGCATAAATTTTGCTTCTATATTGAAATAATAATAAAATTTAGTTTCTCATTCCTTCAGGGCGCTTTTTTTAATGAGCTAATTTTTTGTTTTCCTTCAAAAATTAAAAAAAGAAGATGGGATATGCCAGATTTTCAGAGGTTGAATTGAGATATTTTTTAAAAATGAAAAAAGGAAAAAAACCTTTTCAAAATGCTTGTTTTCTTTCATTGACACTGACTTAGCAGAAAAAAGTGTTTTACAGAATTCATTTAATTTTAATTTCCTCGGCGTTTTCAGTGGGTAAAAATAATTAGGTACATTTTCGCTTGCCCTTATGATGGTACAAAGAAGTGGTTTTTATTTGTTTGTTATTAACGTGGGAATGTTTTGAGATTCAAAAGAATTACAATGCAATCGCCTAAATGTACCAGCATTTGTTTATTTTGCCTAGAATTACACGACAACTTTTTTTTTTCTTGTCAAAAATGCAAAAGAAAGCAAGACCAAAAATGGCCTCAAATAAACGCGTTCTTAATTAAAAAGAAAAATAATAATTACTCGTAAATAAATCATGGTAGTACAACGTTAAAATAATTCAAATTCAAATTAGAACATTCAAACGGCAATAAAACAGCAATTAAACCCAAAACCAAGACGAAGCAAATTTTCCAGCGTTGAATTTAATCACAATTTAACGATTTACAAATTTATGATGCAGACAAAAAAAAAAAAAAAGATGCTCTTATATGTAAAGAGATCTTTCATTTTAGGGAGCATTAATAACTTTTATGTTCAATCTTGTGAGATCTCATGCAAGAGACGTTTGTTTAAAAAGAAAAAAAAAATAGGACTTGAGCATGAGAAACTTTATCTTTCAAAAGACGTGGGAAAGGGCAATTAAAAATAGCTTCCGCTTTTGCTGAGTCTTGTACTAAAAACAACTATTATTCGATACTCGAAGTACTTTTTGATAAAATGCTTTGTGCAAATCCCATGCTGTGTATTAACTTAATGTCGAAATCCATGAAAATTGGTCTAACTGTTAGCGTTACGCGAAATACGGGCATACTTAGAGGCATTCTTTCTCTTTCACCAATAGAGAAAATAAAAATTTAGCATACAAGAAGTTTTGCGAAAAAAGTGTTTGATGAGCTTTTGATTTGACGACAAAACCTTTTAATCTCTAGAATCGGCCTAGTCCGAATTCCACATCATTCTGTGGAATGGGGTTGTTTCCTTCAGTCAAAAGTACTACTTTTAGTCACTAAAATCGATAGAATAAGCAAAAAAAAAAAAAAAAAAAATTATAACATGAACCCAAAAAATACTTTCATTTTTAAAACAGTTATTTTTTAATTAACTTTTTTAACTGTCTAATTTTTCAAATAAGGCGTGGTCTTTATGACGTCACAAATGATGCATTTTTTTCTACCACGATTCCACGTTATGATAATCAAGAAGCAAATTAAATATTTTGCACTGTGAGTGGCAACATAGAATGGCATTTCATCATTTGTGATGCCATCGGACAGAAGCATAAACATTGAAAGCGCGCCGATTTAAAAAATTTTTTTAAAATATGAAACTTAAAAAAATTATTTAAAAAATGGTCAGATCCTATGTTTTTAAACATGCTCTTTCAGAAAAAAATACTTTTAAAATTTTGGAAACGACCCCATTATCTAGGCTGCTTGGTGCTTAGGCGGAAAAGTGACGTTCAAGAGATCAGATGAGGAATTGACGCATCTGTGAATGTCGATCTGATTGACTTTACTCAGTGTTATTATGACTGTTAAAGTGAAATTGTGCCTTTGTGTGTAGTTTTTGAACAATTTATCGTAAATATTTGTCACTGTAAATAGTTCTAAGCGTTGATGTAGACATGTTACAGTATTAGAGTTCTTAAATTTATAGACATGTAGCTATAACGGAGCTACGTACAAACATTGAGTCTATGTTATTTGGCCTCCCGTACGGAACAAAGGGTTGTCTACAAATGATGAAACGCTTTGAGGGGGGGGGGAGGAGAATTAGCGAAATTGTGGCAGTTTGTGACAAGGGGGGAGGGGTGTAACAAAAAGTGTAACATCGTGTACTTTTTATAAGAATATGTTAATAAAAAAATAGCGTGACATGCAACAAAGCGAGGGGGGATCAAAAATGTTGAAAAAAAGTTACATCATTTATGGATGGCCTCTGAGTTGAAATAACAGGTTTGGATTTAAGAAAAAGTTCGCTCAGAAGGGATTTTACAAACGACTTATCACTGTTCCTTTCCGTGTAGGCCATTTTAGCCATCTGCATGATCGTCCCCGGGGACATCGGAAGCCTCATCGACTTCTTTAGTTTCACCGCATGGCTGTTCTACGGAATGACGTTCCTGGCCCTTATCGTCATGCGACACACCAAGCCAGACCTACGGAGGCCATATAAGGTGCGTATCCACAGGTGTCAAGTGCTCTCCTAAATGCATGAATATTATGTTTTTACCGTCAAAATGTTCCCCCGTCCTCAGGAGCGTATGATGTAATGAAATTTTGTGCGATTTGTAAGTAATTAAGAATATTTTATATAAAGGATTTTTATCTTCAATCTTTTTTACGGGAAATGATATTAATGTGCAGATTTAAGTACGTTCAGGGGTTCACTTAAAGTAAGAGAAATTAATATAATGGTGTTCACTTAAATAAAATTTATTGATATGGTGAACTATTAAAAATGATTATTGACGAACTTAGTGGATTATTTTGCTGTTTCACATCCTGAATATCAATTAATAAATTACTTTTTTGAGTTATATCCTCGGCAAATGAAGAAGGGACTTTCAAATATTCATTTATTTGTGCCACAAAATGTTCTTCCACTAAGCTCTCGAGTTATATCCCAAAGGTTAATTAGTTACATCGTTGAATAGCTTCCCAAGTAAATGAATCTGAGATTTCTCACATTTATTTGTTAGTCTCAAAAATGTTTCTTCAACTAAACTCCTGAATTACAACAAGAATATCAATCTATTAATTATCTCTGGATGATAAGTTATATTTTCCGTTAATTTATTATATCTTGAACCCCAAGTAGCTGAATCTGTTCTTTTCTCAGATCCATTTATTTCTCACATAAAACGTTCTTCTACTAAGCCCTTTAATTACACCCTGAAGATTAATTATGTTCTTGAATTGTACCCTAAGTACTGAATCTAATATTTTTTGAGATCCATTTGTTTATCAGATAAAACAATCTTCCACCAAGCTGTTGAGTGATATCCTGAAAACCAATTACCTGTACGTATTTGAACTATGTCCTAACTAGTTGAATCTGATAGTGTCTCAGATCCATTTATTTATCAGATAAAACATTCGTTCACTAATCTATTGAATTATATCCTGAAGTTAAATTAGGTCTTTGAATTATATCCCACGTAGTTGAATCTGATATTTTCTCAGATTCATTTATTTCTCACGTAAAACGCTCTTCCACTAAGCTCTTGAATCATATCCTGAATATTAACTATGTCTTTGAATTATATCCTAAGTAAATAAACCTGAGATTTTCAGATTCGTTTTACTGTTACATTTAATATTCTTAATTAAAGCTCCTGAATTATATCCTATCTAATGGGTAAATATTTATATGAAAATATTATGTCAAGAAGTTTTATCGCATCTGCGGTACACATAAACAGACATCACGTAAGTTTTAATTATCTCATATAACCTGTTAGTTCTACGCAACGCAGCAAAAAATTACATTGCGTAGTGAATCAAATTGTGCTCCATCTTGAACTTCTTATTCGGCCATGTTCCACTAACTCAGCAGTGTGTGTATATTTCTTTTTAGAGCCTTGAGTAGAAGAAGTAAATGTTTTGGCGCTGATTTGAGTTAAGGCCCCTATATATACACGAGTCGACGGATTAGCTTAAGTTCAGCCATTTTGAATCGGAGCGCGTGTTCGAGTGGTTGTCTTTTCTGGCAAGTTATCGCGTTTGGTGATTGTTCACTGTGAGCAATTATTAGCGGCACCTGAATTGTTTATTAAATAAAACGTTATTTTCGGCAAATTTGGCGAAATCCGAAATTTTGATGTGGTAACCCTAGCAGTGCAACAATGAAAAATCCGATACAAAATGGCTAAACTTCAGCTGATGTGTCGGCCTATCTATATAGCGGCTCTAATTTGAGTTAGCACTGGTATTGAGATGATAACCCTACTCGGCTCAGCTACAATCACACTTTAGGGCCATTCCACCGCCACGTGCGCGAAAATCAGCAGTTTAAATTTCACCAACATTTTTTCACATCTTTCAACATTTTAATTAAACAGGCATAGGTACATTTTTTAATCTTTACCTTTGATACAAAGATACTCTTGATACAGTTATATTTTTGTTAAATAATTTTGATTTAAAAAATTCAATATATTTGCATGAGTCACGTGCGGGACATCCAAAGTCAACCAATTGTAATTCGCTGTATGAATGAGATTATATTTTTGCTCTATTGATATAGCTATGACAAAATTGTAGATTTTGAAAGCAAAGGTTCCAATATAAAAGAAACATATCTCATTTGTTGAGAAATAATAGTTTAAACCGTTGCAAAAAATAATTTATTGGGTCATTCCATGAAAAAGCAGTCCCTTTGTCCCGCATGTGACTGTTCATATATTTCATTAAAATGTGATAATTTTAAAAGATAATGGCGAAATATTTTGCTTAAGGAATCACACATGCGTTTGTAATTTGTTAAACAAAATTTTTGTTCATCACCCTTTTAAATTATTATTTTTGATGAAATATATGAGGCGTCACGTGCGGGACGAAAGTACCGTTTTCCGTTAAATGGCCCTCTTTCTTTTTCAGTTTACAACATTTTTCACCCCCTAAATGCTATTAACTTCACATGAAAATTTGTGTGGAATTTATAAACACGGTCCTGAGATTGTGTTTTTCTTTGATTGAACTTTAAACGTATTAAATTTATATATGCCATTCATTCAGAACATTTATTATGCGATGCAACTGGAACACTTCTTAAAGAGCTGAGAATGAGTATTCTTTTTCTTTTGAGTTAATTAATAACAAATATATTCGTTTCGTTTTTGAAAGTGATGAATAGATTACAAACACAAAGAGACATTTTATTTTGTAATTTTCTCTTCAAAAAATAATTTCAAAACGAAAACAGGTTTTGTTTATAATTTTATTTTTTAATTCCTGTATCAAGTTAATTTACTACAAGCCTCAACCCCCTCTCTCTCCAGCGTTCAAAAATTATAAAAGTTATGGTTTTTGTTATGTAATCTTAATTGTTTTAAATTTTCATATTATTATTTTCAATTTCACTCCATATCCCATCCCTCTAACGCGTAGGAGAAACGTTTTCCTTTGTTAAAATTAAATATAATTTTCTTCCAGTAAAAAAAAAAAAAAAAAAAAAAAAAAAAAAAAAAAAAAAAAACCTTGATATTTTTCACAAATTTAACAATTAAAAAAGAAATTTTTGGTTTCTTGATTCATTTGATACTTACTATTCAAAATGTGCATAGTTTAATTGTAGTTTTACGGAAAACAATTATTTAGAATTATTTTGTTGAATGGCGTTTCGAGTTCTTTTAAGTTTTATGCAGTATTAGAACAAAAAAGCTTATTTACAAAAGAGAAAAAAGTGTTTTAATTGGAATATTTAACAAATACAAATGGTTATATGCTTGATGAAAAAGTAGCAATATGAAACAATGAACAAGTTTTTTTTTTTTTTTTTTTAAGAAATATATCATCAATGGGGTCGTTTCCAAAATTTTAAAAGTATTTTTTCTGAAAGAGCATGCTTAAAGACATAGGATCAGACCATTTTATAAATAATTTGTTTAAGTTTAATATTAAAAAAAAAAAATACTTAAATCGGCGCGCTTTTAATGTTTATGCTTCTGTCCGATGACATCACAAATGATGAAATGCCATTCTGTGTTGCCATTCACAGCCCAAAATATTTAATTCGCATCTTTACTCACGCATATTAGCAACAATATGGTTGATAGCAAGCTTAGAGCGCAATTTTAATTCGCTTCTTGATTATCATAACGTGGAAACGCGGTAGAAAGATGCGCCAAAATGCATCATTTGTGACGTCATAAAGGCCACGCCTTGTTTGAAAATTCGAACATTTTTAAAAATAAATTAAAAAATAACTGTTGGGAAAATAAAATTATTTTCTGGGTTCATCTTTTTTTTTTTTTTTTTTTTTTTGCTTATTCTGTCAATTTTAGTGACAAAAAGTACTACTTTTGACTGAAAGAAACAACCCCATTCTTAGAAACGAACTTGTGTTCCACTTATTAAAACAACTTACCAAAAGATGCTTTTTTTCTCTATGTTAAAATACGGTTTACCCCCAGTTTCGCCGGCATTTAAAATTTCCTCCTTCCTTAAGTCTATCAAAAGGTATGATTGAAACTGAAAAACAGGGGAAGGAAATTTCGTGTGTGCAAAACTGGGCGGACACCTAAAATGCAGTTTTAATTTGAATCTAAATGTTTTAAAGTATACACAAAGGTTTTTCATTTTTCATATTACGTTGTGTATCGCATTTTCTTAAAATTTCACATTACGCAGTGTATCATTTTTTTCTTTATTTTTTTAGTTTTTATATCACATTTTGTATCGTATGTTCTTACACTGTATTTTAAAAAACCAAGCATGATCCAATGCAATCCGGGAAATAATTGTGGTTTGTGCCGTTTTAGAGAATTCGTGGCTTCCAATTTAGTTCGTGCATGCGGATATCTTGTGCCTTTTGTTTTTCTTCTAATGAACTATGAACTGTTTCTCTTTTGTGTTCTATTTCACTGTCAGAAGTGTAGGTCACGCCTATAAACGGAACTCCATAAAAGGGGTGTCCATGTCGTAGATAGTGAAAAGAGGGTAAGTCGAAATTCTGACATACAAAATGGTTAGTACTGAATGCATTTATTGTTTCTAATTCATGCCTAACCATAACTGTGTACATTTGTATTTAACTAGTCAGGGGCGTAGCTAAGGGGGGGGTTTTGGGGACAAAACCCCCCCCCGAAAAGTTAGTCTCAAAAAAAAAAGAGAAAAAGAAGAGAGAAGAAAAAGAAAGAAAAAAAAGAAGAAAAGGAAAAAATTCCAAGCGATTATATATATATATATATATATATATATATATATATATATATATATATATATATATATATATATATATATATACATACATATATATATATATATATACATACATGCATATATATATATATATATACATACATACATACATACATACATACATACATACATACATATATATATATATATATATATATATATATATATAAAAGAAGTAACCCCCCCCGAAAGTCGGGTCTAGCTACGCCACTGTAACTAGTAATGAAGCTCAAGTTGTAGAAGTAGTTTTGTGCTGTGTTGATAAAACAAAACTATTCGTGAGTAATGCATAATGCTAGTGTGTCCATAAATTATTCATCCGATAAGGATTTGACTTTAGAGTTTAGAAAAAGTGACAAGAAAAAACATCTCTTTGGATTTCAATGAATCACTCGTAGCACTAATAATTCTCATTGGTGGGCCAGGCTTTTGTTAACTACCAGTGTGTTAGTGCTCTCGGCTTCAACTAAGTTACATATCGCTCATTCTTTTCAACAATGTCGTATCTCAAAAAACGTGATTTTTCAGGGGAGCGATTTTAAAGTTTCAAAGTAGGATATCATGAAGTAAAACTATATTTCAAGCCAATGATTGAGCTTCTTCTTACGCATAAGGTCTTTTTTAAGAAAATCTAGTGTTTCTTTTCTGTTTCATGAAGAAGTGCAAAAAGCGTAAATTTTAAGAAGTTGCGTTTTATTTATGACGTTCTTGCACTAAATTTGAAAGATACTGTTTGAAATATTTCAAAATATGTCACTATTGTTAATACCTGTTCTCCTTACAATACCGACATAAATGCCAATAGTGCGTTCTTGATTTAAAAATAAGAATAAACGAGCTAATGTGTGCATCACATGACTTCCTTTTACTCCAATTTTAATGTCATTTTCCCATTATTGGCAATTTTAATGTGATTCAATAGTTTACTCTCTAAACATCATCACCAGTGGCCAAATTAAAACCAGATTTTTTAAAAAAATTGCCAAATTTGTCGTCAACTTGGCGACCAAAAGACTGGCAATATATCGCCCAGTGTCCGCCAAATTATAACACCACTTGAGTATACATCGAAATTAACAATGATTCCCCCCCCCCCAAAAAAAAGAGGCAAAAAACCCCTTTAGAAACACCCGGATGCAACCAAAAGGGGAGGCGCACAACTAGACCCCACTAGGAGTCTACGTACCAAATTTCAACGTTCTAGGACATACCGTTCTTGAGTTTGTGTGTATACGCACATCCGCATATACGCACATCCGCACATACAAACATACGTACGTACGGACGTCACGTGAAAAGTCGTTGTAATTAACTCGTGGAATGTCGAAATAAATATTTCGGGTGTTTATACGTTCTTAGGCACTTATCCGCGTGTGGTCGGATTGAAAAAAAAACTCAACATTAATTCGGCTGTGAGCAAAATGGAAATTAAGGCCGAATTTTGAGTGAAATTTTTTTCGCGAATACAATACTTCCTTTTTTGTAAAAGGAAGTAAAAAGGGCATAACTCCATATAACTGATTTTTGATATATGACGTTTTTTAAAGGGTGAGCGATATGCCTCCAGCTCGGTTATTGACTATTCCAGACTGATGAGTCCACAACAAGGACAAAACGGCAGTCTCCGGATGTCATAACCAGGTTGTTGGTATTTTGCATGTATGCAGATTGGATACTCCCCGAGCAAGTAATTACGCGAACATAGCAGTGCACTAAAAGCAAACAAAACAAAATCCGAAAACTTTTTCCCGATCACTTATTCCAAATATATCTTAGAGCAAATCCTTCTCCGGTGATCAATTTACGAACGCCATACATACATCTCAAAGCGTTTATAAGCTACTGAAGTACGAAGTCCAATAAAAGCGCTTCATACGCTTTTACAGGGTTTTTGTAAAATTTTAAATTATTTTCAAAGTGTGTTTAATTTCCTTAAAGTAGCTATAAGTTTCTTTTTTACTTGAATATTTAAATTAATTTTTTATATGCAAAAAATTAAGTCTATACAAATAATTAAGCACAAAGGGGACAAGTCTTTGACTAAAAGTAAAGTTTTAAAAAATGAAAGGAAATAGCTATCGAAATTATTTTTTAAATCTTTGATACTGTTGTAAATAACTAACTTTTTTTTCTACTGTACGCTGTTGTATAATTTTATTAAACTTCATGAAAAAGGGAGCATCCACTGTTATAAAACTTTTAATTTAAGATGTCATTGATGCTTTTATTCGTGTTGTATTTAAAACTTCAATTTAAATAATATTTATTTCAAAGTTTTATATATATGAAAGTATTGATTATTATTACAGCTACTTGTTTTTTAGTAAAATGATCGTTTTTAACTGTTTTTTATATTAATTTTTATTTATTTAGAGTTTACTTTTGTTACACGTTATTGAATAAAATCATTAATCATTTTTAATTCTCGCCAGTGCGAAACAAATTTCAATATTTTAAAGCACATAATGAAGATTTTTAGAAAACATTCGAACTGAGAAGCATTGACATGTGATAGCGAAAACGCATTAAAAATTAATTAAGTACAAGAAAGCTGATTAATAAATTACTTGGAAAGAAGCAATATATAAGTACAATGACCTGTATACGTATAATTTATTTTAAATTAGTGGTACCCGCACGGCTTTGCCCGTAATAGAAAAATTAAAAGGTCTTTTGGTTCGCCCGTATATTTACAAATAATGTGTGGTGAATTTTCTCGCCATTTGGCTTGTACCCATGTTACGGTTCAACGTTATGACAATTTCGTATCTCGCCAATTGGCTTGTGCCCATGTTACGGTTCCACGTTATGATAATTTCGTGATTTACTCGTCCATCTTATGATATTTTTGTTCTTAAAATTGGAATGGAAAAAGAACCAAATCGAATTTTCGAAAAATCGCTTCTAGGTTCACACCCCTATGCTTGCAAACTAATTCTGTGCCAAATTTCATGAAAATCGGCCGAATTGTCTAGGCGCTCTGCGTGTCACAGAGATCCTGACAGACAGACAGAGATCCGGACCGAGAGAGATCCTGACAGACAGAGAGACTTTAGCTTTATTATTAGTAAAGACAATGCGGAAAAATTTATTTGAATCATAGATTTTTAAAAAGCAAAAACATGAAAATACTTTGTTCATTCAACATGAAATGTTCATTTCTAGTTATGATCTTTTTTATAATATTTGAAATTTTCCCACATACATTTGTGCTGCAAAGTTGCATTCAGAATTTCAGTATGAAAACTCAATATTGAGCTTGATGAGCAAATTTTTATCGAACGTGACTAAATTAATTTACATTTGACGGCATTACGAACTTTAATCCGCCTTTTAGTGAATCTTACGGTCAAGTCAATTAGTATTTTACTGTTGAATTGTAAGTCTTTTAAAAATAAATTGAAAAAAAAAATCCATAAAATAATTTGTCGTAATATGTTCTGTGTTCTGTTTCGATGAACACTTCAAAAATAGCGATAATTGTTGAGTAATACTTTAAGAACACTTTTCAATGTGGTTTCAATAAGATAAACTAATCTTTAACAGTGCAAACTCTTATTTGCACGTAGAGAAAAATAATAAATTTCGTGAAACAAAATTTTTGATGGTGTTAAGGTATGTTAGATAATATATGTGTAAGGGCGTCCCGAACTAAAATTTTTGGAAGGGGGTTAAATTCTTAATTTGCTGAATGAAATTGTGAGCTTTATCGAATGATGAGCATACACAGACATATGATATCATCAAATGGAAAGGAACATTAGGTATTCTTAAAAATAATTTTAAAAGAAAAAAGAACATCAGTGTTTTAGTGTTATCCCCAAATTTGCCGAATCGTCAGCAAAATTTTCCAAATAAGAAACATTATTTTTTGGAAGGTCAGAGTGGGCTCCCGCGACCTCCCATGGGGCACCCCTGTAAATGTGTTTACACAAAAATTCTATGCTTTTAAACGTAACTACGCTTTTTATAAGTTTCATTTAATTTATTTACATTTTTTATATTCCTTTAAAAATATAATTCACGCCATAGAAAAATTTTGAAACGGGAGAAATGCAACGAGCTAAGAACACCTATTGTACCATAGCTGAACTATTAAACACAAGCCAGATGCAATTTCGTAATTTGTATTCTCCTATAGACGAAATAACATTTATTGGAAGGAAAGTATATGTTTACTTGATTTACATTCGTCATTTTTCAAGGGAAATGGAGTTAAATTAAGGGTAGATACTAGTAATAGAGATTAACTAATTGTAATGTTAACTTTTTCTAAACCTCTATTTAAGAGAAGAAAGTGCAACTAGAGCTCGTATAGTGTGGCCTTGTTCACTTATTGCTTGACCTTGGACGAGCTCATTTTTAAGTTTGAGATGGAAAAAGGAGAAACTCTTAGATTGGGATAACTCCAAGGGTCGCAAAACGGCTCTTCACTATTATTTTAGCAAATGTACGCCTTTAAGCTTCAGTAAACCCGAAGTATCAGAATCAGATTATACGTACCAGCCTTTTACGTGTGAATTGAAATTTTTGGAAACTGGAATTTCATTTTTTGAAGTTGCGAGTCTAACTTTGACTCTCAAAACTTCGCCCATGACAGCATTCCCAAAACAAAACTAAAAATTGTTATAGAAATGCTTTGAAAGATGGAACCTATCAAGTTTAAATTCTACAGAAAAACTTTGATTTTAAAGAAAGAATTAAATGTTTTAAAAATGTAAAACAAAGAAAATCATTCAGATAAAGAGATAAAGAAAAAAATATTCATACCTCAATTTCGAGATTTAATTTTATACTTGAATAATTTAATAAATGAAATCAGTTACTGTTTCCGTTCGTTATTATTTTTAAGTTTTTTCCTCACTGATGACTTTGTAATTCAAAACAAAGTAAGTTTTCATGCATTCTGCGTTATTCTCACATATTTTCGTTGTGCTAAATAATAACATATTCATTTTTCTCCTTTTAATTATCTAAATTACAGGCAAATACAAGCACGTTATGGCATCCAGATACTGCTGTATCACCCTTATTTGGGATCGTCAGTCTGGAACAGCCATAACAGAGCTGAAGGCAAAAAACCTTCTCAGAATAGCTGATAGTATCTTCACACTGGTAGCTTATTATCTAAATTAAATATGTATCCTAATATTAACTGGTATTTTTATTGATAGTGAATCAGCCTGACTCACAATTACTTAAGTAACTAGATACGACATCTTTACTACTTAACTGTAACTATAATCTCTGGATATTTTAATTCAAATTAAAGTTACCTATGATTTTTCTGTGGCAGCTTCTGAAGCTGTGAATTTGATTCACTATAGTTTGAACGAGTTTGCCAGATAAGTTAAGCCTTTGTTTATAGGAACTTTACCGAGCCCCGTGAGAAACAAGCACCCACCATTCTTAGCTTCGAAAACGAAACTAAGAGCTACATTTGCAAGAATAAGAAAATGGTAGGTTTTAAACGTTCGTAGTAAAATGAATAAAGCAGTACTAACGATACAAAGGTTTTCGTTCCTTAATGTCACCGTATTTCTCAATGATTTTACTAATATTCCGAGAGCAGACCTTTATTTTTCATTACAAATACTATAACTCTAATGAAATATTTTCGTAGCTGCACAGGTTACTACATTTGCCAGACGTCCTGATTTTCAGACATAATCCCAGTGTCCCAGTTATAGCTAAATTTGACTATAGATGACCAAAAAAGTCTAAAAGTAATGAACTGGAAAGGATTATTTAGGATAATTACTTTTCATAGCATTGAGAATGAACCACCCTCTAAAGCTCAAAAAACCAACCAAGGGTGAGACCCTTTTGAATACCCACGACACGGGGAAAGGTGGTCGGGGCATTCTGGTGTTCCAGTTGAACCTTTCAGAAATCTAGCCAGACTAGGCATAAAGAAATTTTCTGATAGTATCAGCAGTTTTGTGAACATAAATCAACTATGTAACTCATTTGTTTGTCCCCAGGTCCTTATTTAGTTAGTTACTTTAGGGTTTGTGAACGTCTCCCTGAAATTTCAAGACTGAAACAAGGGAGAAACTACAACCGAGAGAAATAAAAAAAAAAAAAAAAAAAAACAAGTTTAAAACAGGTCAAAATGTTATATAGATCTTACGACAGATCCAAATTTTACATCTTTTGATGGTTTAGTTCATTTTTTGTTGGAATTTTTTAGCTTAATTGTAACTAGTAGTCTTACTTAATTGATTGCTTTATTCCTAAATTAAACATAAAATTTCAGCAATGTCTCAATTTTCGCAGCGTTTTGCGAGCCGCTAAAAATTTTGTTTCGATCAGTTTTGCGAAAAATATTGAAAGAGAGCCGTGGCACACCTATAAAGGAAAAGAGCTCCCGTTATCCGTGTTTTTGAAAGCTTTCGTGGTTTTTAAAAGAGTAAAAAATATTTTCCGCTCAAATTTATCCTTTCACCTAAGTGCAATATTATTTGCAAAATATCAACTTTGAAAAAATTTCTATCGTAAGATAAATTAAGAATTTGGGTTTGAAATGTAGTTTTTAAGGAGATTGTTTTATTATATTTTACCCATGTTCTTCAAGATGTTAACATACAATAAATACTTTTATAAGAACATGTAAAGTATGCGTAACCGAATTCTGCTTTGAAATCCTTCAAGTATAAAACAGTTCACCATTTTGTTGCATGCATTTTTGAAAGACTGCATTACATGAGTTAACCTGCTTCTTTCATCACGCCAACAGGTCCCCATTTGGATTGCCTACGTGGTCTTGGTCATCTCCGTGTTTCTGGTGGTGGCGCCAATCGTCGAGAACCCGCAGATCGAATACCTGTACGCCTCCTCCTTTGTGCTGTCGGGACTTCTTGTTTACATTCCTTTTGTCCACTACAAGCTACACCTCAACATTATGGGTAAGGATTTCTTAAATCTCAATCGTATCATTTTGTATGCAGGATGATTCTAAATTGTTTTGAAATATTAAGAGGGGCGGTAGTCTGCCCATCCAGACGAACAATGGGACATAAGGTCGTATTCCATTCTGACCAGGCAACCACACAAATGGTGTAATGATGAGAAAAGTTCCTAAAGACAGCAATCCAAAGAGCATTTTGGGACATATTTCTGAATCACAAATTATTTACTTTCGTGCACCCGTTATCGAAATATAAGGGCTTAAAGTCTGCCGAAATTTTAAGAAAGCAACAAATTTAAAGATTTGGCAAGAAATTGATCTTTTCACCGCGCCTGCATCCACGGCTCCCCCCCCCCACACACACAAAAACTTAGGAATCTTCACAATGAAGATTAGAATAACTATATCAAATTGAATACACATTTTTTTTTATTATTAATAGCTCACAAGGATGTGGAGGGTGCGAGTCTACCTTCAAATGATTCTAAACAATCTTTTTATCCATCCCCCCTTCCCCTTGAAGTGTTTGTCGCCTGAAACTAATCAGCACCAAGCCCTCCCATGGGGACATATGATACCTATTTGTACCAACCTTTTTTATATTCTATGCATTACGTTTTAATTTAGAGCGGGGGGGGGGGGGGTGACTCCGTACAAACAAGCAGATATTTTACAAAAGGTCAAAATGGTAACAGCACCTCTTTAAGCGTGTAAATCTTTCAAAAGTTGAATATTTTAACTAACTCAATATTTTTCAAAATTTTTGATATCCCTTTCAGGGGCGGTGGTTGCGCTGTGAAACCACTAATTTATGAATTTTTTTCTCTCTTTTTTCCGAATTTTTTGAATCAAAATCGCTTGAGTCCTCTTCTTTTAAGTTCATTGAACAACATTAGATGGCAGAATAACAAAAAAATTTTTTTTTCGTAAGCTCAATTTCTTGTTCAAATCATCAATTTTTCAATTTTTCGTTTACCCCAAAAATTGGAATTTTTTTCAGATTTTAAAATTTTTAATTAGCGCTGAAAGAGTGAATCATTTTTCTTCTTTTTTCCTGGTAGTCAATCATATTGTTCGAAAAGATTCAAATTCATTTTTACATGCATAAACATGTTTTTGTCCTTCCCCAGGTGGGGGGTGTGAATAAATGAGGACACCACCCCCCAGTGAAAAAAATTCTGAAAAAATTTTTTTTAACTGAAAAATCTATGTCTAGATGATCAAATAAACCCATTTGTGGTGTTTTTTCTTAAGATTTCTCAAAATTTAATGACGCGCCCCTGAAAGGGATATAGAAGAAAGTATAACAAAGCTGTTTGCACGCAGTGAAAGGCAAACATTTTGAACTTCCCAGAGTTAACGTAGAGTAGCGGAGAGTTGTATTTCGTCCCTGATTTGCAATTTTTTGCAAATCTTCATGATGTTTAGTATGCAAACAATTTAGCAACGGTTACATCTAAGGTACGTCATTGCTTGCTAAATCAAAGAATTTTTTTTTTTTTTTTCAGATTTAGTTAATCATCACATAACCTTTTCTACAAGTAAATACTTCAAGTTTTGCACCGTCAGTATAAAATAATGAATAATAATTAATTCAATGTAATTATTCAGTCTCATACGAGAACTTTTCTACATGCTTTCGTAATCTTTTCTCCGAAATTAGTTTCAGAAGTCCCACAGGAGCACAGTGCCTTTTACTCACCATTAACTTTCTCTCGACTTCTCGTTTCAGGTAACATTACCATTTTCTTCCAACTCCTTCTCGAAGTTGCGCCCACGAAATACGTCCCCGACTGAAAGTTTCGTAAATCCGGAAGTCAGCGGAGAGAATGGAGAATGTGCGGAAGTGACGTACTGGGAAGCGTTGGCTGTTGTCACTGACAACTCAAAAGTGATATAAATTCCACACAAGCTGGTGATACGAAATTTTTAAATTCAACAGATCAAAACACATATATAAATAAATAAACAGGAATGTAAAAAGCAAAGTATAATTCGTTCCGATCGAACTTTGTTTTTTCTGTGTCAATATTCCATTTGAGCTCAACATGCATTCGACAGAAAACAGGTGCTCTTCCATAGACCTAATAGTTGCCAGCGGGCGATTGCGGAAAACTGGATTGTCCAACAAGGATTGAAATTCGTTTCCGAATCGTCTTCCATGTGATGACAGAAATACTTGGTTTTTAAAGACAAAGCTTCAATAAAATTATTATTTTGCTCAGAAAATATTAAATGTATGTATCAAAGTGTTTATATATTTTCATCTTTCGAAGGTAGAAGGCGCACTGCATTTTTAGGTTGCTAAAAGGAATCGTATTTGTTCGGATTGCATTTTTGAACCATGTAGTTTGTGAAATTTCATTCATCGTTGTATTCCGTGGTAAACAACATGACTCTCAAACACATTATGCTGGTATAACAACGACCTATTCTTATTTCAGGGTAGTACAACTACTTTCAGGGCTTGTAGGCCGTGGTCCACCCTCGAGAATCCTGGCAGATGCTTCGCCTGACAAGACTCGGATTTCTTCAAAGCACAAATCTACTCATAACGTTGTAAATTGCTCATGATCTTGATCTTCATTGAGTTGGGCACCAATCTCGTATTCAATGGCTTCAGAACACTGACCTTTATCCTTGAAAGGGCATCTGACTGGCGCATCCTCTTTAGAATAGATAGGACATCAGCTAGCAAAGAGTATGAGCCAATCAGATGTTTAGCAACCAGTCAGAAGCAATACGATCAAATTTGAGATTTTTGCCCTATCCAATATGGATTAAGGTTATGATCAAGTTGGAAGTTTAGGCACAGACTAATCTTTCGTATTCATTCATGCTCTGAACAAGTCGGAGACATGTCACTCGAAACGTCAGTTAAAAACTTCTTCGAAGGACCAGGGTCTAAAAGACCAGAAAGTAGTAACACTAATGACGACTGCCATGAAAGTCTAAGTTTCTTTTGCAGGCTTTCCTTTCACGTCATTGATTCTAAAAAAATAATTACCGCGCCCTCGTGCTTAGTTATTGTCTGTCATTAATTCCATTATTAAAAATTGCTCTCACCAAAAGGACCATAATCTAAGATGTACATGGAACAGAAAAGTTTCGGGAACAACAGCGTATTTTGTAGCTGTCACGGCCGGTGTTGAACCAGCATAATATTTGAGATATATTAAGTATAGGTTCGAAACTATCATTTCAAGTTTGAAATCTTAATTCATGTGCCTATTAGTTTTGATCTCTATACGATCATTTAAAATCTTGAACATAAAAATGAACGCAATATGGAATATTCATTCATTTCAGTGACATTCTATCGTAAGTTGTAACAAAAAATAAAACAACGAACGAGAATTGCTTGTACAATAAGTGTACCAAATGATTTTAATGAAAGAAGTAGAGTTGGGTGAAATATTTTATTACGTTATGCAAAAAACACACATTCTACAATCGCATTTTATATTAAAAGTATTGGTTTTTTTAAACTGCAGTCAGTTTGTTAGTATTTTACGTCATGTTTCATGTTTTATAATAGGATTTTACATGATATACATTTTGTCATATCACAATAACTTTTAAGCAAATCTATTAAAACTCGTTAGTCGAATTTTTTAATAAACTTTTTTATTTTTATAATGTTAAACTCCGTGGTTCAAAATCATGATCATAACTGAACAAAAACAATATGCAAATATATGTGTTAGAGCAAATATTTCCAAGTATCCAAAGCATTGATCATTAAAACGAGGGGCAAAAATGAATAAAATATTTACAGTTATCTGAAAAAGAAAATTAACTCATTTTATATAAATGCATTTAACATTATTTTAAAAATTTTAAAGATACATTTTTCAGGGTTAAGTACAATAAAGTACTTATGCTTTCAAGAACTTCGTACTGGGAAGCTTGTTGCAATTGTAATCTTTCCCTTACCATATAATGCATTTGGATAGATGGAAAAAATGATGCAGTGCACTACAAGCCAAAGATTGTTTCTATACGATTGTTATTTGTTTTATAGGATTATAAATATTGTTATATATAGAACAGGCACTGGTTTAATCTCATAGTTTCTAAAATTGTCCGTTTTTAGTTTTGTGTTGTGATTGTGAGTAGCATTTTTTATGTTCAAACATGAAACAGAACCCTAGAAGGTAAGATATCAGTGAAAGTGTAAGCTTGTAACGATATTAATAAATCAAGTTTACTTAGCAGGTAAATTCAGCCTAATTTAATCAAGAGATAACACTGAGAAACAGTTATATAACATTCTGACTTTGTCTAAGCCTAAAATATCAGTCGTCATAATCCTTCGGCTCCTTTTACTAATTCGTAAGTTGTAAATTTCACGAAATTTACTGACATTGATTCAGAGGTATTTATGAAACAAGTAATCTAACGGCGTAGTTAGTCAATGAGTTCTTAGATAGCGACAATGATATCAGTAAATTTCAATGTACATTTCGTTGGAACCGTCTGGAAATTAACTAATTACATAGGTTAACCGCCAAGAAAATAAAAATTGGTTCTATAATGAGATGTAATAAATATGATTGGAGGAAAATTTAACTCGAAGGAATTTTTATTAATTAATTATTGCAAGGAACAGTAAAATAATGGCTATGTATTTACCGTAACCGTACCCTGATTGCAAAACTAAAATAACTTTTTAACAAAACTAATTTTTTTTTTTACTAAAATAACTTAGATTTGGAATAGCACGACTCGATCCACATAGCTATAGCCCTGCTCGATCCACAAGCGCTTGTATCGGCCACAACAATCAATAAAAAAGCGATATTGAAATAAATGTCGAAGTTCAAAAATTCATATCATTGGCGCTGAAGGCGAACCGCACTCATAGCAACAAGTCGACGTTACCGTGAGAAGGAATTTTCATTGGTTAGAATAAACTGATGCGATTTGTTGAATTAGGGTTCTTACCTCACTCGACGAAAGAATTTTATTGTATTAGTGCACGCATTTGATGATCGAATTCAAAAAGAAAACATCAGTACAAATTGATTTCTTCACTTTATAAGCAAAAAAGAAAAAAAAATCAAGCGATATGAGAAAGCACGAAATTAGTTTTGTTACGAAGTCTAAAAGGTACCTCTAATAAGAGAGTTGCGTCTCCAAACGATATAAACGAAAAATAGGGTTTTGGTCGATCATCCGAGTCAATAGAAAAATAACTGGATCAGGTGGGACCAGGTTCTTGCAGTCCTGACACTAACTTAAACGCTTTACACATTTAAATATTTAAGTGGACTTCAAAGCTTTTTAGAGTTCACAATTTTTTTAGAGTTTACCTTCAGAACAATTTCTAATTTTAAGTCACACATGTAATTCTATGAAACCATTGTATGAAAACTTATTCTACAATCAATAAATTATTTTCAAAGTTTAAAAATATTTCCTACTTCTTTTTTTTCAATTTTTTAACATTTTTAAGGCTTTTTTGTTTTTTCACTAATTTGAAAACTGTCTTTTGTTAAATGATCACAATAATCAGCTATAAAAATCTGTGCAATTATTTGATTTTTTGATTACATTTTTTTTAAATCAATTATGTAAAAAATCATAAAAATGCCTTATCAAATTTTGTTTATGAAGGTATAACATGTTTTAAATATAAAATACTTATCCAATGCACAATTTTGTTAAATATATTATCCTCAGTGCAAAAGGTATTGCTTTAAAACTCTGTCTTCAAAAGAAAAGATCCTTAGGGATTCCAATAACATGGAAATGCTAAAAATAAATAAAATAAAAAATAAATAAATAAATAAATAAACGATCATCGAGAAAAAGCACATTAAAGTTTCATTTTTGCATTGACATACTTAATGCGCATGACATAAGCCACTCATAACTTTTTAAAAAATTGGACAAGAGCGATGAAATGTTTTCTGTGTGTTCGAAATAATGTTTAGTTTTACAATAATTTTACACTAAGCAATAAAAATATTCGATTGTTTGATCAATTTTGATGTAAGGTAACACTTTAACTTACAACCAAAAGAGTATTTTCATCATCACATTTAAATTTTTAAATTCCTACGCCAGTTTAAGAGAAGTTTGAAAACTTTTAAATCCTCTTCCCTTCCTTCATCTAGTTCATTTTCGACTGCGTAACAATTTCAAAAATTACAAACGATTAATATCAGAAAAGATTCACTGCAACTGATGCGGTGCACTTTCTCCAAAGATGAGAGGAACTCAGTATTATACTTTTGAGTTAAGTAACCAAAAGACAAGATGCCTGTTTTAATTTTTCTTCTAACTTTTTAGTACGAAACCTTAGGATTAACGTACCGCAAGACATTACGCGGGCAAATCTGCTAACCAAGAAAGGGGGAGGGGGGAGCTTGGTAGATTGAGTCAACTATTCTGACTCATAAAATCTGAACCTCAGGGTCAGGCTAACGTAAGTCCAAAATTGGTCTTTCAGGTTATTACTGCATTGTATGTAGAATCATATTCTCACTGTGCCATAACAAAACAATTTTTTTTAAATAAAAAAAAATCCTTCATAATTAATTACCAGTGTTATAAGTGCGCGAGTTCCCACCTCTGTCTGCAACAGACAAACGTTTTTACGTTCACCTGAAAAGTAGTGATAATGTGACTTATGTTAGTCTAACTTAAAGGTACAGAAATATAAGTACTTAGATGTCGTGAGGAAGTAAATAAAAATGCCAGTGCTAGAAAAACATTTTTTTGAAATAACTTTTTTACGTAATAAAAATTCAGTTTCATATTTAAAAATACATCAATAATTAAAATATCTACTTACATGCTCCACAGTTCAATTTTGCACCAGTGGAATGAAGTTTCATTTGATTCGGGTTTTAAATGTCATTTGATATTCAACAAGAACCACATTAATTAAAATATGCCCAAATCTATAGCTAAATTTTACTCCAGGTATTTTCAATGAGCTTTTCATTTCACCCGGTTTTAAATGTTATTTGACCGCATAAGAAAATAAAGTAAAGTACAATGTGAAGTTCCTATTAGTAGCGATTAAAAAAACTATGATATTTTACAGTGCCTGAAAGATATAAGAAACTTTTTGTAGAAAATTATTTTGTGCAGATTGCTTGTGTACTTGTTGAAAAAGAAATCACTTTGAATTCGTATATAAAATGAATGGAAATTTTTCAAATAAAAGATATTTCAAAATAAGTGTGTTCCTTTATTAGACCTGTGATTAATAAAATTATATGTTCAAGCAATTGTTATTATGATATATTATATGAGCTGTCACGCGAGGGACAAAATGTCCGTTTTTTCGTGGAATGGCCCAAATGATTGTCTCACAAAAAAATCTCCTAACGTTTCGCCTTGTCATCAAAGATAATCTACTATCATTTTGTTTTTGGGAACTTTGTAAGTGCCAAATTAAAAAGTTGGAGATAATCAGTAATAATGGTAGGACAACCTCTCCACTGTTTAGAGATAAGAGCTGGTACTAGTAGCTCTGGTGTGTGCTGCTATACAGCATTTTTAGGGGGAAAATCTGAACTTTAAACGCGTTATACTCGAAGTTTTAAAGATCTACTTATGTCCCTTTGCTTCTCACTGTCTTATAAAGGGTGTTTTTTTAGAAGTAGAGAACTTCATGTTCAAATAAAACGCAGTTAAATGTTGTTAATTGCCATGAATGTAGCTTTATTCGAAAGATAATTTTTTGCCATTTTTATTTAAATATGATTTCTGGCAGATGGCCACCTCGGCTGACTCGGAGAAAGTCCAATCGGAAAGTCCAATTTTCTCACTTTTTGCAGCAATGGAGACCGTATGTCAGTGATAAGGTGGCCAAAGCTCTCTTCCAAGGCGTCAATCGTTTGTGGTTTATCGGTGTAGACCAGAGACTTCATATAGCCCCACAAAAAGTAGTCCAGCGGTGTTAAATCGCTTGATCTTGCAGGCCTATTCACGGGTTCATTACGCGAAATTATTCGTTCACCGAACGTTTCTTTCAATAAATCAATTGTGACACGCACTGTGTGGCATGTTGCACCGTCTTGTTGTCTATTCATGATGAAATGGCAAACCGAACTGAACACAAAACAAGTGACAGCTATCAAAATGGCACACATATCGGACAGTGTTGTCAATTTCAAGTTCTATACCTCTAAAAAAACACCCTTTATAAGATTTTCATGACCTCAGCTCCTCCGAAAAAAAAACCTGTATTCGCCACTGCTAGGACGCAAGAACATTGAACGTGTCGAAAGGTATGTTCAGCATTATAGTGACTATCTCTTTCTTTATTTCTACAATCAGTGTCTGTTAACCCCATTAAGCATCAATAAAATATCTCAAGCACCTTGATTTTGTGAAAGGTGCGCAATATCTGAGCATACGCACACACACACTATATGTGGGAAACACAGAGAAAAATATGTGTAAAAAAAAGGTTTCTCCTAGATAACAGGACACCCCTCAATATTTTCAGACTTATGGATAAATATTTTAATTCTTCAAATGATATTTTATCATTTGGGTTAAATATTTCAAAATTGTGTATTTTATGTTATGATGGTGCATCTTGAATGATATACAGCGTTGAGACCTCGCAATTTTTACGCGTAAACTCCATGTCATTTTACCTAAATTTTTATGCTGATGTTATGACTTTATTTTTAGCTAGTAAGTGTTCTTTGATTCCTTGTACCAGAAACACATTTTAGCAACTCGATGTATTATATGCTTTCATAGATACTTTATGTAAAGATATGCTGTTTTTGAAAAACATCCCACATCAAAAAAATTTTTCATGTCAACAAATAAATCTTGAGGCGTTTTACTTGACAATTTCTGAGTGACGCAAGATGCTATTCAAAAGCGTTAAATCTATAAAAGCCCCTTGGAAGAATTACTGGAAAGCGACCTTTTCAGTGATAGAAAATTAGATGTTATTTTAATATGTATGACTTTGTTTGAATTTTCGCTTACTTTTTATACTGCGAGGCGTTTTCTGAACAATGATACATTCTATCATAAAAAAATTCAATCCGCTAATCTTAATTCTTGGATTGACAATTGAAACTCTTAGTAATTTTCGCACTAATGTATACTTGAACCAAAGGTGGAACTTTATGACAGAACTTTCCATAACAGTTTTCACTGTTGCATGCCAATGTAGAAGAGGTGACAGAACCCACATGAAGTTGTAGTCAAAATATTAAATCAATATTCTGAATAAAATGATCAATTCAGTTTCTTAAGAAATTGAGACAGGATTTGATTAGATATATTTATCACTGGTGGTCTTAATAGTCTAAGATCCCACTAGGCTTGACCTACCCTCATCGAGTTTCCTAAAACTGTTACGACAGATGAAGAGTAAAAATTGTAAATAAAACGTGAAAGTAAGAATTTCTGCCTCTTTGACGTGACCTAATCAGGGTTGCCAGGGGTTGAAAGGTGCCTAAAAATGAGTAATTTACCCTCATCGAGTTTTCGAAAATCATTATCATAAATGAAGAGTAAAAGATGGAAATAAAACGCTAAACTAAGGTTGCCTACCTTTTTCCGGTGGCTAAGTAGGGTTGTCAGGGGATAAAAGTTTTTCAATGAGGGATATAATATACCCCTCATCGAGTTTCCGGAAATTGTTGCCATAAATGAAGAGTAAAAGCTCTAAATAAAGCGCTAAAGTAAGGTTGCCTACCCTTTTCCGGTGCCTAAGCAGGGTTGCTAGAGGCTAAAAAGTGCCCAAAAACGAGCAATTTACCCACTTAGAGTTTCAGAAATTGTTGTCATAAATGAAGAGTAAAAGCTGTAAAGAAAACATTAAAGTAAGGTTGCCTACCTGTTGCGTGTGAACTAATCAGGGTTGCCAGGGGCTAACAATGCCAAAAATGAGTAATTTACCCTCATCGAGTTTCCAAAAATTGTCATAAATGAAGAGTAAAAGCTGTAAAGAAAACGTTAAAGTAAGGTTGCCTACCTGTTGCGTGTAAACTAATCAGGGTTGCCAGAGGCTAAAAGGTGTCCGAAAATGAGTAATTTACCATCATCGAGTTTCCACATCAGTTATATAAAAAAAGGTAGGCAAAAATATTACAAAACCGATGGTATAGGGTTGCCTAAGCAAAAGTTCTCCAATCATAGGGCTGCCGTTGTTCGAAGTTTCAATAACCCTGGTTAAGGACCGGAAAAGTGTAGGCAACCCTATTTTAACGTTTTGTTTATAGCTTTTATTCTTCATTAATGACAACCCTTAATAAGAACTCTTGGCAAGATTTCCTATGTCAGTTGTAAACCATTTTTATTTTTTTATGAGTGGAATAAAATGGTAGAAAGATTACAGAATTCGATAAGTTTAAAGAAATAATGGAAGATCAATTAGAAAGAAAACTACCACCATGTATCCGTGAGAATTTTATTGATGATGCATGACAGAATTAAATCACAATTCAGAAATTTGAAACAGACGAAACAGAAAAAAATAAAATTAACCGATTCGGCAATTTGAGAAATAACTCAGCTACAAATGTTGAACAATTAGAGCTAGCCAAACAAGACAAAAAAGTATCATTTTCCTCTTTTGATAACACTGGCAACAAAGGTTTTGTTAAATGTAATATTTATAGTGTTCTTATGGCCACAATGAAAATGTAGTTCCACAAAGAATTCATAAATATCGAATTCAACAGCAGGGAAATGGCAGCTTACAACTACGAACTACGATTTTTGCAACAACGAGCCCCACAGCGCCTAGAGTCTTGAACATTTGTACCATAGACTAATAATAAGAGTAGACAGAGCTATGGCAACCCTTTTGCTGCTCATAAACCGAACCATGTGACTGGTGGATATCCTAGCAACAGCGGGCGTTGATCGTAGCAGACGATCAATGCCCGCTGAGAAATAAAATAAATAGAATTGATGGAACACGGAAGAATGATCTTTTATAGAGTCCGATTTGTAAATTTGGTATTCTAAGTTGTAAATATTTTGTTAATATAGTGAGTTTTTCGTTTAGATCGTATTGTGTATTTTCTTTAGTCAATAACTCTATAAGCAATTAAAGATGCAAGCGCCCAAAAAGAATCGGCAAACGGTAAGATTTTTACCTACAATTTCAATTTAAGATACCGATTAGTACATTTTTGCGTTAACGCAAAACGTTTACGCCATTACGTTTACGCCAACGCTGATGTAGTAGTTCCGAATGAAATTAAAGTTACTGAAAACTGCGATCAAAAACTAATTACTAATGTCAAAATAATGCATATTTAAAAGAAAAACAGTTCAATCATCTCACCACCTGGGAAAAAAATTATAATAAAAACACATTACGTCTTAAAATACATGCCGAGTGCCAAACTATAGATAATCCTGCCAGCTGGCAACCATGCCGCCAAAGTTTTCGCCGAGCCTTCCACCAGTCACATGATGTATCCATGAACCAATTTTTTCATCAGCAAGTCTGGGGAAGCTCGGTCTACTCTTATTATTAGTCTATGCTTTTTTCCATTAAAAAAATCTTTAACAGCTTTCAAAATGAAAAAATAATAATGAAAATTAATAAGCTCATTAAAATAAATACATCATATCAAAAAAAAAAATCGTTTCTTTTTCCCGGTTGTCAAAAACAATTTTTTAAATGAATTAATGCACTTACCAAAATAAATAAAAACAGTAAAATGTCACCTTAAAGAAATAATTTTCATTGTCAAAAAAAAAAAAACGTCTGCGTATAACTTTATGTAGAAACATAAATGACTTCGAGTTTATTCGCCGAAAACTAAATACCTAAATTAAAACTTTAGCGTAAAAATAAAAACAAGTCAGATCAACAACAATTATTTCACAGTCAAAACCATAGCTGCGGAGTCGGAGTCGGAGTCAATCTCATTTTGGGGTAAAGAAGTCGGAGTCGAATATCTAAGAATCGGAGTCAGTCATTTGGCCTTCGTGTATAAATTTTTCCCAAAGCTACGAAGTCAGAGTCGAAGTCGGGGAGTCGGAGTCCGATTAATTGTCGGGCTCAGGAGGCGGAGTCGGAGTCAAGTGCCCCTACATTCTCGGAGTCGAAGTCTGGAGTTTGGCGTCAAGAGCTATTTCCAACAAAATTTGTTTGAGGTAAATCCGCCTTCAAGTACGGAATCTACATTGACTTTCAGTTTCCCCGTAGGCGCTAATGTTAAGGGATTTGAGCTGTTCAAAATTGAACGGAAAATTGTTCAAATCAAAAAGATATTTTATATACAAGTTTTTATCAAAAGCTTTTTCCTACAAAGTTTGTATGAAGCAAATTCGCCTCACAGTTCGGAATTGCCTTGAATTTCCCCGTAGGCGCTAATGTTAAGTTTTTTTGAACTGTTCAAAATTGAACAAAAAATAGTTTAAATCAAAAAGTGAAATATGGGAATGAGGTGTCCTCGCCGAGATTTTTCGAAGAAAAAAAAGTTTTTTGTAGTAAGTTTTTTTTTTTTTTTTTTTGCAATTAGCTTTTTAAGCTCCAATTTTGCGTAAATTGCCTATTCGCAACTCCAACGAACTATAGGGGGCACTGAAGTCACTGTCTAATGGCGGACTTAAAAACTAAAACAAACGCACATGGTAACGAAGAAAATGCTAAAAGTGTTGTGATTTTTGTTCGTACGTATGATTTTTTCGCTTTATTCTTTTTAAATTAATTTTCAAAGTCTTGTGGATATTCTGGCCCACGTAGAAAGAAATGAGAATTCAAGAAGCATTACTAAACGTCAAAGATTAATGCAAACTACGTAGTTCGTAGTTCTAAGCAGCTATTTCCACGATGTTGAATTCGATATTTATCAATTCTTGATAAAACTAAATAATAATTGTGGCCTGACAAGAATAACAATTAATGCTAGAAAATTTAATATGACATTACAAATTATTACCAAAAGAAGATGATACTTCTTTGCTTTGCTTTGGCTAGCGTTTATTGTTTTCCATTTGTAGCTGAGTTATTTCTCTCGAATTCCCGAGTCGGTTAATTTAAAAATTTTCTGTTTCGATTTTTCTAATTTCTGAGTTACGATTTAATTGTGTCATGTTATGCAAATCATCAACAAAATTCTCACGGATATATGGTGGTAGTTTTCTTTTCAGTTGATTGACCATTATTTCTTTTCACTTATCGAATTCTGTAATCTTACTACCATTTTATTCCACTCATGATAAAAATTAAAAATGGTTTAACTAAAAACGCGAAATTTCGCCAAGGCTACTTTGCTCGCACTATACTAAAACTATAACCCTAAACAAATTTGGCGAAAACTTTCAGCTGAGAATAAAAGGAATAAAGTAAATTATTTCTCGGTTATTCATTTTGTTCTACGATAATATTCGCAACTCCAACGAACTATAGGGGGCACTGCAGTCACTGTCTAATGGCCGACTTAAAAACTAAAACAAACGCATGTGGTAACGAAGAAAATGCTAAAAGTGTTGTGATTTTTGTTCGTATGTATGATTTTTTCGCTTTATTCATTTGAAAAGATATTTCAAAGTCTTTTGGTTATTCTGACCCATATAGAAAGAGATTAGAAACCAAAAAGTATTACGAAAGTAAACAATTAATGCAGAACACACAGTAAGTTGTTCTAAAGCAGCCATTTTCCACGATGTTGAATTCGGAATTCATAAATTTTTGGTTCGCTTCGA